>NC_046165.1:21711711-22011711 GCF_011064425.1 Rattus rattus
ACCTAAGTTTATGTAGTGTAGTTGAAGTCATTTAACAAAACTTGGAGAAAAAAAATCTTGACAGTGAATCCCCTCCATGCATTTATTAATGACTGTAACTGTTTGATAAGCACTTTCCTAAGAATTCAGGCATGGACTCTAGGAGCCAAGATCAATGCTAATGAAAATGTAGAGATATACTGAGGCTTCCTCAACCTTCTTCCAGATAGGTTTGTCCATAGCAACTTGCTAATACAAATCTATAATTATTGACCAACTGGGTTCCAAATGTGCTTCTGCGACCAAAGCATAGAAGGCATCACTTAAACAAAAAGCCAAGTGTGTGTGTTTCCTCCTCAAGTTCCCTCAAGTATCTTCTCTTCTACTGTTGTTAGTGGTCCCCCTCCCCTTTGGAGCAGGGTCCATTGCCTTGTATTTTCCACTTAATTATTCTAAGTTCTGTCTTTCTCCTTGTTAATCCACCTTCACAGGAAGAACATTGGGATATGAGCATGCGCATGTGTGCATGAGTGCGTGCGTGCGTGCTTGCGTGTACGTGTACGTGTGCGTGTGCGTGTGTGTGTTCATCCAGGTCCGTGGCAGAGCTTCCTCCATCCATTGTATTAGGCATGTTTTAAGCCTGTTGAGTTATTGTCTTGTCTATTTATGTCTGGAACTTTTGTTTTCCATGCCTCAGAAAATGCACAGTTTCAGCACTCTGAATGTCTGACTTTGCTGGGGTCTGAATTTTGGACAATTATATTACTATCGACTTTCTATTTTAAAATAAGGGTAGAAGAAAAAGAAAGGACGCTTTAGATAAAGGTTGATAGAAAACTTAACTATGACATATAAACGTAAAGGAAAAGTTAGTTCACAATGAAAAGCTGCCTGTTTTTGCCCATTTAATCGATAAATATTTTCTCTGTAAACATAAAACATATGTGTCCTTGAAAAATAATTTTAATAAAGTAACAAAATCACCAGTAAGTATTCTCTTTCACACAAACTCTGAGATACGGGTATCATTTTCATATAGTGAAAAATATCAACTATTTGTAGTTTTCTTTTGAAAATATAAAATTAAAAATGTTCTAACAGATGCACGGCAAAGGCGATTGTTTTATTGCCCTTTGTTCTTCGTAATCTCTTCCTTGGTGATTCACTATTTATGGCTTCTAGGTTTTAGGTTCATCAATGTTTTAGTTTGCAATTTTTTTGAAATAAATCTATTATTTATTGTCGCAAGTATCTTCCATAATTGGTTTGGGTCAGATTTGAATATGTGTCTTCCATGCTGTATTAGTCACTTTACTTGTTGCTGAGGCAAAATACTGACAAAACCAAAGTACGCCCTAACTGTTCGAGATCACAGTTTGAGGGTGCACAGTTTGAGGGGGCAGTCCATGATGGTGGGAAATCATGGCAGCGGCAGGAGAGTAAAGGCAGCTATTGACTCTGTGCCCACAGTCAGAAAGCAGTGTAGAATGTAGGCTAGAGCTCATGTCACTTTGTCCTTTTAGTTCAGTCTGTCACACCAGTCCAGGAAACAGTTCCTTACAACTGAGGTTGGTCTTCCTATTTCAATTAACCAGATGTGGTGAATCCATCACAGATATGCCCAGAGGCTCACCCTGTAGATGATTCCATATCTTGTCAGGTTGGCAAATAATATTAATCATCACATATGTAAGAAGTTCAGTTTTCGTTTTTGCTTTCTGCATACATATGCATAAATATCCTAATGTCCTTGCTCGCTGGTTCTATCATCATTGCACAGTCATTTGCAGCTGCTTGCAAGTGTTTTCTTCTTGTAGAAAGTGACATTTTCTGTTCATTTGCATGCCCAGTTATTTCTGCTGCAATAGGAGACATCATAGTTTAACTCTTGGTTGCTTTGCTTTTGTATTTCCAACAAGGCCTGAACACATTTTGATCCTATCTTATCCAGTGCAGCATTTAGTCTAATATTTATTTTTTCCCCATAACCAAAGCAGAATTTCTCTCATTACTGAAGCTGATAAGCCATCTATAATAAATTCTTAAATCTTTCTGGGAACTGTTAATAATTCTGATCTTGCTCAATGTAACTTCTCTCTCTTGGTCCTTTCAGAGTAGCCTCTGGCTAAGCATTAGTGAGTTAATAAGAACCAAATTGAAAACTGAAGAAGGACACCTACAAACCCCATGATTAATTTTATGTAGATTTTCATTCATGAACTTTGTTCTATGAACTCTTTCCTGATTTCTGGGTACTCCCTGCTTAGCTTCCTCAACTCAGAGAAACATGAAAGTTCTGCTTGGAAATGCCTTCCTCAGCCACACTCTGAAACTTTCTCTATGCCAAGTTTGGGAAATCTCCACATTCATCTATTTGACTCCCAATCCTCAAGGATCTCTACATTCTGCATTGCTCCCTTCCCCCATCCATTCCCCATTGTCTTCTTCAACATCTTAATTGGTATAAGCATTTTTTCCTTCTTGATCAAAAGTGGTTATCTATCATTATAAAAGAGGTTTTAGCTTTTGTCATAAAATATTGTTGAAATATATTTAAATAAATTTACAGTATTTTACATTAATAATGCAGTACTTAAAACTTTTCCTTCAACCTTTATTTAAAACTATTCCTTATTGACAAGAGGTCATTTATCTTAAATATATCTCAGACATGGAGTAGATGAAATTATGTTAGTTTTCGAGAACAACTTTAACAACAGTACAAACTTGGTGATTTAAGGGACATACCTCACTTGTAAGTTGTAGGTATGGAGACTAGAAGCCCGAGAGCTAGGTGTCCATGGGACGGATTCTTTCTGGAGGTTAAGAGAAGCATCTCTCCATGCTCCTGCCCAGCTCTGCTGGTATCCTGCCAATCTGACACTGCTTGTTAGATCTTTGCTTTTGTCTGCATGTGCTGTTCCCAACCTGTGGGATTCTGTGTCAATTTCCCTTCTGGAAGGAGTAATGAAACTATGAATTCACCCTATGGCAGAATGACCTCATTATGTAAAGACACCTGCACTCTCTTCCCCCTGAGTTCATATGAGCACAGAGGGTTAGTTCCTCAATATGTAAATGAATCAAGATGGAATTCAACATATATACATACATACATATATATATATATATATATATATATCAACAGACTGTTTATATATTAAATGTGACTGTCTCCAGAGAACTTAAAGAACTGATATAAAAAGTGAAAGACTTAGAAACAGGCAGAACTCTTCAAGTTCAAGGCCAGCCCCTGGTCTACAAAGGAAGTTCCAGGACGGGCAGGGCTATTACACAGAGAAATTTTCTCTTATAAAAACAAAACAAAAAAAAACCTATCCTAAATAATGAATGTATAAAGAATAAACAAACAGTCCTTTATTTTTTAAAAAAAGTTAAAAGATTTGATTAAAGCACCATGCATTTCTAACATAATGAAGTCCTGTAGATCACCAGCTCATTGACAAGTGTGCCCACACTTCCTTAAGACTTTTATATGCTAGGAAATATATTACAGCATCTTGCCACTCCCATTCTCTGAACACTTTGATTCCCCCTGGGTCCCATCTAGATTAGATATATATTTTCCTTTGCAATTGTTTATTGATCTTTCTTTCTGAGTGAACTTTCTTTAGCTTTATTTAATCCATTTCCTTTTTCTAAAATTATTTTATGAGAAATACTTATAATTTATGTGTGCCTTTTTGCAAAGAGGGAATCTATCATCAAATGTAGTGTGTGTGTGTGTGTGTGTGTGTGTGTGTGTGTGTGTGTGTGTGTGTGTGTGCTTTTCTTAAATTGAGGTCGACTCTATCAGTAAATGTTATTTTATGAGTGTTTGTTCTGGTGTCTATAAAGCCATTAGCAAACAAAGTCAGTTCTATTAATTCAAATAACAATATTCTGAACCATGTGTCTGCTGGCATATTAGGGGTTATGAATAGCCTAACTTGGAACTTATAAACACATAAATTTTGCAATTGCCTTTAAGGATAGCTAACAAGGACTGGGTTAGATACGGATCTGTAACTGACTGTGAATTAAAATATTATCCTTGGTGCTGAATTCAGAAAAAAATAAGTGGAGAAGGAATGGGACACATTTGTTACATGTAGGCTTCCTGTCTCTTTATTTCAGCTGACAATAGCTTTCAGCATACCACGCTAATATTATCCAATTACCCAGATCAAGAAACATTGGATTATCAGAGCTGTCTTAGTTAAGTTTTTACTGCTGTGAACAGACACCATGACCAAGGCAAGCCTCATAAAGGACAACATATATTTTGGGCCAGCTTACAGGTTCAGAGGTTCAGTCCATTCTCATCAAGATGGGAGCATAGAGGCATCTAGGTGGGCATGGTGCAGACAGAGTTGAGAGTTCTACATCTTCATCTGAAGGCTGCTAGTGGAAGACTAGCTTCCAAGTAGCTAGGGTGACGGTCTTATAGCTCACATCTACAGTGACATACCTACTCAAACAGGGCTATACCCTCTAATTGTGCCACTTTCTGGGTCAAGCATATACAAACCATCACAAAGACAAACAAAAGTAGTCCTTATCATTCATTCAACCAGACTTAATAATTACTCAGTGCCCACCACTGAGCTAGGTACTAAATAAATAGTGAAAATGGGTCATGGATGGCTTTGAAATGTAAAGAACTGAGAATAGGATTAGGAAGGATATGAGAACAAATTGAAGGACTAGAAAAAAATGGCTCAGTAGTTAATGATGCTTCTTATCCAGAGAACCAGAGTTCAATTCCCAGCACTTATATCAAATAGGTAGCAGCTACCTGAGAGACTCCAGTTCCAGGAGATTCAACGCCCTCTTGTGACCTCTGTAGGCATGTTCACACACACACACACACACACACACACACACACACACACACACAGTGCTAAAAAATAAAAATAAATATTAAAAATATATTTAGGATTTTGCCCCAAGTTAGCTCAGTGGGCAAAGGCACTTGCCTCCAAACCTAAATTTGATCCCTGGGTTCCACATGGCAGAAGGAAAGATGGGGTAAGTTGTCCTCTGAACTCCACTTACGTGTCTTGGTGTACATTTCCACCCGACCACACACAAACAAATAACAAATGAATACTACTAAATAAAATTTAAAATAGATATTTTAATTTAAATGCGTATTAAATTAATAGAGATTAAATATATAATTTAATTTTAAATTCTTTCCATTTAATTTAATGAATAGCCTATAAGTAAAGTAAGAGACTGTATGACCCGATGATTGGAGAGTTGTAGGAATGATTGGCTCCAGAGGAGGCAGTGACTTTTCTCAGGCTCAGTTGAGAACATACCTGGTTTCATGTTGAGGTCTTTGACCCACTCGCACCCTCTTGTGCAGGGTGATAGATATGGATTTATTAGCATTCTTCCACCTGCAGACATCCAGTCTGACCAGTACTCTTTGATGAAGTTGCTGCTTGTCTTCTAGTTGTGTTTCTAGATTCTTTATAAAAAAAAAATCAGGTGTCCATAGGTGTTTAGATCTATGTCTGCATCTCCAATTCCATTCTCTTGATTAACGTTTCTGTTTTTATGCCAAGACCATGCAGTTTGTATTACTATAGCTCTGCGGTATCTGAGGTGTCAGAGAAGGTGACACCGCTAGCAGTTCCTTTATTGTTTAAGATTGTTTAAGCTATTCGAGGTTTTTTTTTCCAATATGGGAATTATCCTTTCAAGGTCTGTAAAGAATTGTGTTGGAATTTTGATAGTGACTACACTGAATTTGTAGATTGCTTTAGGTAGGATGGCCATCTTTAACTATGTTAATCCTACCAATCCACAAATATGGGAGATAGTTCCTTCTCTTGCTATCTTCTTCAATGTCTTTCCTCAAAGACATGACGTTTTTATCGTACGAGTCTTTCACTCACTTGGTTAGTGTTACCCCAACATTATTATATTATTTAGGCTATTGAGAAAGGTTTTGTTCCCCTGATTTCTTTCTCAGTCTGTGGGTCATTTGTACATATGAGGGCTACTGATTTTGTTTAATTAACCTTGTTTCCAGACACTTCACTGAAGGTGTTTATTACCAGCTGTAGGAGTTTCCTGATAGAAATTGTAGGATCCCCTATGTATACTATCACCTCATCTGTAAATAATGATAATTTGACTTTTTTCTGTCCAATTTCTGTCTCGTTAATCTCCTTTGTTATCTCATTGCTCTTGCTAAAACTTTAAGTAATACATTGGAATGATATGGAGAAAATGGACAGTTTTATCTTGTGCCTGATTTCAGTGGAAATCCATTTAAGTTGATGTTGGCTATGGGCTTTTTGTAAATTATCTCTATTCTGTTTAGGTATATCCCTTATACCCCTAATCTCATGACACTCTTATCATGAAGGGGTGTTAAATTTTTGTCAAAGGCCCTTTCTGCATCTAATAAGACAAACATTTTCAGTTTATATGGTGGTTTACATTTCTGAGTTTCATAATATTGAATAATCACTGAATCTCTGGGATAAAGCCTATTTGATCATGGTAGATGATCTTTCTGATGTGTTCATAGATTTGGTTTTCAATATTTTATTAAACATTTTTGCATCAATGTTCATAAGGGAAATTGGTCTGTAATTCTTTTTCTTTGTGGAGTCTTTATGTGGTTTGGGTCTCAGGGTTACAGTGGCCTCATAAAATGAATTGCGTGATGGTTCTTTTTTCTATTTTGTGGAATAATTTGAGGAGTATTTGGTGTTAATGCTTCTTTGAAAATCTGGTAAATTCTACACTAAAATCATCTAGCCCAAGGCTTTCTGTGACTGGGAGACTTTTCTTGACTGCTTCTATTTCAGTAGGCGTTATAGATCTACTTAAATTGTTTTTCTAATATTGATTTGACTTTGGTTCATGGTACCTATAGAGAGAATTACTCATAAATTCAAATTTTTCCATTTTTGTGGAGGACAGGTCTGTAAAGTATGTCCTGGATTGCCTCGGTGTCGGTTGCCGTGTCTCCCTTTTCATATCTGATATAAATTCGGATATTTTTTTCTCTGCCTTTTAGTCAGTTTGGATAAGGTTCGCCTACCTTGTTGATTTTCTCAAGGAAGCAACTCATTATTTCATTAATTCTTCATGTTATTTTCTTTGTTCTAATTTTATTGATTTTAAGCCCTCAGTTTGATTATTTCTTGTCTTTGACTCATTTTTGGTATGCTTAATTCTTCTTGCTCTAGAGCTTTTAGGTATTGCTAAGCTGTTCACTTGCTGTCATGTAGGCACTGTGAATTTTCCTTTTAGCACCACTTTCCTTGTGTCCCATAAGTATGGGTACGCTGTGTATTCATTTTCAATAGTTAGTGCAAAGGTTGTGGGTTATTGTTAAGTTGTCAGCTTTCTTATGCAACTCAGGACCACCTACCAAAAAAGCCGTGCTATTCACAGCGGGCTTGCCCTTCCCACCACAATTAATAATCAAGACATTCCCTCACAGACATGCCCACAGGCCAGTCTGATCTGGGCACTCCCACTATTAAGAGTCAGTTTCAGGTGACCCTAGGCAGTGTTCGAAAGCCATGATAACAAGAACCCCATATGTGTTGATTTTTAATATAAACTGAGAGGAAAGGTTTCTAAAAATGCAATAAATATAAATAAAATTACAGAAATTTGGACTGTGGAGTTTTGTTTTGTTTTTTTCCTTTTCCACTTTGTTTTATAAGACATTTGGTAGTGTTCATTGTGTAAAGCTCCAATGGCAGTCTTGCCCTCGATTTTAAGGACAGAAATAAATGCTGCTCTCGTACAAATGTCTGAGGGGATATTTGATGAAATATGCTATTAGAAACCATCAAAAGCTGAAGGGCTTATGGCTCTAATATAAAGCCAGCTTTATTCCATCTGTAGAAATCTGGTAACACACACAATAAAATATAACAGCCAATAAAGCCTGTTCTCCACTGTTTTCCTCGGCATAGTCTTATATTTGCAGTGGATTTTTGTTCTACTCTCTTTGTTTAGAAAAATATGCCGGCAATGGGCTGTTTGCTTATTATGACGAACCAGAAGGATTTTCTTCCTTCGTCCTTTGGACATTTGTTCTCTCCTCTCCACCCAGGTTCTTCCTCAACTCCAAAGTCCAGCTTGAAATTTGTCAACAAATAACTCACCAGGGGTCAACGCTGTGCTTTGAGGTCTCTTTTCTTCTTTCTTTTCTCATTCCTTCTGTCCTTCTATTTTAAAAAAATAATGTTTTTATTCTCTTCTTTTTATTTCTTTGTAGTCCTGCCTCCCAACTTTGCTGAACATTTAAAGTTGAAAAGAAATTGGTACAAAATACCTTTTGGCTTCAGACTCCTGTAATGATAAGTATCTATCCACAGAGCCATCAATTATCCTCTGGGTTACTTTTATTTCTAGGCAACAGTATAATAGTGAAAAGATCAATATCATCCTAAATAAGTTTAGCACCAGAAAAAAAAGTATTAAAATCTGTCAGCAATCATGTGTGTAATCTAATTAGGCAAGTCAGCCTCAGTACCATCCATGTGGGTTTGCTGGCCGGCATTTCTTCAGAAGGCCCATAACTAGCCTTAATTTGAAGCTGCATTTGGAAGGCTGCCTGGAGTAGAAATTATAATTATAGATCCCATGGCAGTGGGAGTGCCATGGAGTTCCAGGATCCCTAGAACAAGTGAAAACTAATCTTGCCCTATGTTTGCCTGTTTGGGAGTTTTGGAGGAACTTTAAATAATAAGTAAATATTTTTATATGAAAGGAAGATTAATTTTTTCCACTTTATCTAATTAAAATTTAATCAGAACCAACTGATACCAAAGGAAAGAATTTTCAAAAGCTACCTGGCCCTTCTATTTTGAATATATTATTAAGCTATGTCATCTTTGCAAATTGAAATTGGGTTCTTAAATTATGATATCAGTATTCTGAAACATCTTCACAACCACTAATTATGCAATCTTATCTTCTTTGCTGTTTCTTGGGCTCACAGTTGGGATGTTTCCATTTTTACATTTAGCAAAAGATTGCATGTTGCAACTTAAATTGACTTTTTTTCTGGCCTTAATGATTGCCTGGTTTAGAGGATATCATCAGAAAAAGTTCAAAGCCATTCCAAGGAATGCAATCAACCTGTTTCTAGAGATGTGCATGAAAAAAATTCATAATAATTTTCTCAAATATTATAATAAGTACCCTTAATAGAAATTTCAATAAATGTCAACAGGGCTCAATAAGAAATTACTATAATCTAATATGTATTATTTTATCTCTCTGAAATAAAATGATCTCAAACATTGAAATTGTCCTTGGCATTGAATGGTTTTGTCTTTGGGTAAATTATACTTTAAGTGGAATTTAGGCTTCAGGAAGAAAAAAAAAATCCATCAAGCCAACCTTTAAAGAGTGAGAGTTAAGAAGGCAGAAATGTTAAATGCCATTTCCCTCCCAAAGAATCACAAGGATCTGGAATTAATATAAATATTACTTTTAAATCCATTTTTTCTGCTCCTGTCTTTAAATTACTCTTCATGTGTCTTTCTCTCTTATTTCCACGTTGTTTTTCCTTGTCTCCCAGGGCAGTCTTCCTGCTATCTCAATATTATTTATAATGGTTGTCTCAGTCAGAGTTGTGTTATAGCACAAAATATCACGACCAAGAAGCAAGTTGGGGAGGAAAGGGTTTATTCAGTTCACACCTCCACATTCCTGTTCATCACCAAAGGAAGTCAGGACAGGAACTCACACAGGGCAGGAACATGGAGGCAAGAACTGATGCAGAGGCCATGGAGGAATGCTGCTTACTGAATTGTTTCCTTTAGCTTGCTCAGCTTGCTCTCTTGTAGATCTCAGGACCAACAGTCCAGGAACGGTACCATCCACAATGGGCTAGGCCTTGCCCTCTTGATCCCTAGTTGAGAAAATGTCATACATCTGGGTCCCATGGAAGCATTTCCTCAAGGGAGATTCCATTCTCTGTTATAGCCCCAACTTGTGTCAAGTTAACACACAAAACCAGACACTACAATGGTATCTAAAACAAAGCAATAATTTTCTAGGCTGTTGTTTGCTTTAGTTTTTCCAGTTTATTAGAACATCTTTACCATGAGTGGTGTAGCTGGGTCTTCAGGTAGAAATATTTCCAATTTTCTGAGGAACCTCCAGATTGATTTCCAGAGTGGTTATACCAGTTTGCAATCCAAACCAGCAATGGAGGAGTGTTCCTCTTTCTCCACATCCACACCAGCATCTGCTGTCACCTGAGCTTTTTATCTTAGCCATTCTGATTTGTTTAAGGTGGAAACTCAGGGTTGTTTTGATTCGCATTCTCCTGATGACTAAGGATGTTGACATTTCTTCAAGTGCTTCTCAGCCATTAGAGATAACTCTGTTGAGAATTCTTTGTTTAGCTCTGTACCCCATTTTTTGATTCAGTTATTTTGGTCTGCCTTCCTGTTTACATCATCTTGCTTGAGAAGAAAATTAAGTTTTCGTGTAAAGGAAGTAACAAAATAACCATTTTAAGAACCTGAGATGTGTATTAAAGAGAGTGACGAATCTTATCATGGGCAGTTTTGCATTTTGGAAACTCAAGAGTAATCAATGTCTGCTTTACTTCCTTTATAGCAGATTGTTCCATTGGATACTTTTTGAAGATCCTATATTTATTCTCTCCTTTGGAAAGTGTGAAAAGACTTGAGTCCTTTTGTAAAGACAGTCTAAGGTGAAAGGAGGTACATGAGTCCAAAAGTGTGAATCTACTCTAGCTGTCCCCTGACTTTGCTTTTATTTTATCTTTTAATTTAATTTAATTGTTCTTAACTTATTCACATTACATACTGCTCACACCCCCATCCTGTTTACTCCCTCCCACAATCCTTCCCCCATCCTCCATCTCCCCTGTTTCACTGAGCTGGTGAGGGCTCTCCTGTGTATCCCTTTTCCAAACCCTGTCACTTCAAGTTCCTGGGAGGCTAAGCTAGACGCTTCCTCTCCCTCTGAGGCTAAACAAGGCATCCCAGCTCTTAGAGCCTATCCCAAGTACAGGGAACAGCTTTTGGGATAGCCTCTGTTCTAGCTGTTCAGGACCCACATGAAGATCAAGCTGCTAAGACATCATGAATTTTGCAGGCAAATGGATAAAACTTGAGAATGTCATCCAAAAGGACATGCATGGTATATGCTCACTTATAAGTAGATATTAGCCATAAAATACAGGTACTATGTCATGCTCCACAGAAGCTAAATAAGAAGGAAGGTCCAAGTGAGGAAGATAGACTCTCACTTAGGGGAGAGTGAAATAGTCATAAGAGACAGACGGAGGGAGGGAACTGGGAGGGAGGGGGCACAGGGAGTGGAATGGGGGATTCAGGATCAGGTGTGGGGAAGGACAGGAAAGATGGCAAGATGGCCATGATAATGAATGGAAATCTGCAACTGACAGGGGTGAGGAGGTGGGGGACATCTCCAGGATGAGACAGAGACCTGGAGATAAGGGAGGCACCCAAGAATGAATTGGGGTGACCTTTTCTGTGACTCCCTACCTTGGGGATATGGAACCTGAAGAGACCATAGAAATCATAGAAAGTTTGGCTTCCATCGATATTAATAATTTCATATTTCACTTTCTTATGAGAATACAGACTGAGGAAGTTTGGCTGATGTATTAGTTATTTGTTTCATAGCTATGTCAAAGAACCATGACAAAAGCAATTTGAGGAAAAAGTATTTATTTCAACTCATATCACGTTTCAAAGGTAGAGCCTATACTCTTAGTCATGGCAGCAGCAAGCAAGAGGCAGCTGGTGTTACAAGGTGCACACACAGGAAGAATAACGTGACAAATGCTAGCTCTCAGCAAACTGTCATTCAGTCTCGAATCCCAGCCTATGAGATGGTGCCACCTACAGCTGAAGTAGGTCTTTACCTCAATCCACATAATATAGATAATTGCTCACAGGCATGTCCAAGCTAACCTATCAGACATTCCCTCATAAGCATGCCCTGTGGTTTATCTCTTAAATATGTAGCTTAGGTCAAGCTGAGGATCAATACTAAATATCAGGGCTGGCTTATGCAAGAAGATGCACAAAAAACGAGCGGCTAACACATAAATGCCAGTATCCTCTAGTAGGTTTCCGCTATCCTTAGCACTGTTCTTTTTAACGGTTCTTTAATAAAAAGAATTATTGCTTATCAGTGACTGCTTAATTCATTGGATTCAACATCAACCAATAAAATCATTTTGCTGAGTCTTTCATAACCTATGAAATGAATATTTGGAATATTTGGGTGAATATTCTGACAACCTTAGCTGTTTAGTTTCACGATAAGATACTAGCCACCTGAAGGCAGCCCAAAGGCAGGGGAAACTCATTACAATTCTCAGGGTTATTCTTTGGAGAGCCACTGGTTATGATAAGGGTCTGTAAATGACTAGAAGACATTGCCATGCCTTTCAAGAGGGAGGCATTTGCTTACATCACAGACACCTCTTGTCACAAAGAATAAAACCTAAACTTTTAGATGAATGCAAAGGATAGACTTTGATCTGGTCCAAATTTAAAATTGCCATTTACAGATCTGAGGTCCTATGCTGTAAGATTTCAGTAATTCAATTCAGCAGTATGCATTATGGTTCAGCAGGCATGACCTAGATACAGGAAAACGCAGTGTCTACAGGAACATTAAAAGATAAAGTGTCATTCTGGGTGAATTTGCCCACAGTAGTGTGTGTAGACGCATGAATGTGTGTGCATGTGTGTGTGTGTGTGTGTGTGTGTGTGTGTATGTGTGTGTATATGTATGTATGTGTGTATGAAAATTGAAACCTGTGATAGTTTTTAACTGAACAAATACTTCAGAGAATTGACGTTAATAATGAAAAGCTTGTGATCTTTAACATCTGATCATGTATGGTAACTGTGCATGCTTACTGCACCTGTGTAGGTCTCTGTCAAAGGTCTTTAACTGAAATCACGCTAACGTGCCATTCATTCACTTTCAAACACAATGGAAATACACTCAAACAGTAGATCTACATAAAATAAATATGAAAGTACAAAATATACAATACATATGAAAGAAGCAAGATGCTAAGCACAAAAGTAGAATAAAGTTGCATTCCCAAGCCAATTCCAACTGGATACAACTTAGTTTTCTTTAGCTGCCCGCATAGTGAAAGAGCATAAAAGAACAATTTTATAGTGATAATTCTTCTCTCCAAGACTCACAGAATTCTAAATTGCCAAAATCTCTTCTATGTACCTACAGGCTTGAAACAATTGAAAGACATAATCCCAGGGCTCACACACAGCAAGGCTGGTAATATCCACGGGCAGGTATCCCTGAGAGTATGCTTGAGGACTGCAAAGGCTTCTCTAGAATAAACTATAGTCAATGGGAAGCTGGTAATATGCTGTCAGAATGTTGGAGAACCAGGAAGTTTGGTAATATAACAGAGTTGTGGGCCTTCTTGCTAATATCTTTCTGAATGGTCTAAATCCTAGAGCCCAAAGGCCGAAGACTCTTGGATACAGCAAAGTGTCCTTTATCCTTTTGATCTATTTAGATACCAAAGGGGATTGGCAATGGTTGATCTTTACAGAGTTCCCTGACTCAGTTGCACATCAGTTCCATACCATTCCCACAGATGCACCTCAGAACGCTTTCCCAGCCATCTCAGCATTCTTTAGCCCAGCCAGCAAGGTACACAAAACTGCCCAGCACACAAGCTATCCCAGAACGATACAGACAGTGTGTGCAGCCCTCTCCTGCCTTTTGTAATTCTCATTCTTAATTAGCCTAGCTCCTGCTCATAATGAGATTGCCTTGGAGGAAACGTTTGACTTTGGAACTCCAGATGGGTACCTCTGTACCAACACTGCTTTTTTGCTCTCATTGACTATTTTTATCTGTGTCTTCACTATCATTTTGCATTTCTGACAAAATAAAAAGAAGAGGCCAGCAACATAAGTCAGCAGATTAAAGGCACTTGCTGCCAAGTCTGATGACCTGAGTTAGATCCCCTAGACCAGAGGTTCTCAGCCTGTGGGTTTTGACCCTTTTAATAGTTAAACAACCCCTCCACAGGAGTCACCTATGATCCCTGGAAAACATAGATATTTACATTATGATTCATAACAGTAGTTAGATTACAGTTATGAAGCAGCAATGGAAATACTTTTATGGTTGGGGGTAACCACAACATGAGGAATTGTTTTAAAGAGCCACAACATTAGGAAGAGTAAGGACCACTCTGGTAGACTCACATGACACAAGGAGAGAATTTACTTCCAAAAGCTTTCCTCTGAACTTAATATGTGTTGTGGCACATATATATATATACACACACACACACACACACAGTATACAGGCACACACACACAAATAAATAAATACATGTAATTTAAAAATAAAATAAATTTTAATAGAAAAAGTTCATATATGATTTAGGAATAATTGAGTTTGAATATACATACAAATAAATATTCATAATTTAAAAATAAGATACATTTTTAATAAAAAAGTTCAGAAATTATTTACAAATAATTGAGTTTGAAGGACACCAGGAAAATCTTGCAAACCAGCTAGGATGGGATGCACAAAAATGGCAGGCAGAGGCAGTAGTGTGCATGAAAGTCTGTAAGCAAAATGAGCATGGGTTATCAAAGAGACGACACTTCCATATGGAAACTCAATGCTCACTTCATCACATATGTATTATGAACCATATGGTTATAGAATATGCTAGAAAGAAGCAGAAGACGTGGGGGAAGCTAAGGGCTCTCAGAGGCACTGCTGGTGTTCATCTAGTAGTCATTCCTCCTTCTAACAAAACACCATTCAGAAACCCATTTGCCCCCATGGCTTATGCTCTAAGATCAAGAATCGACAAATGGGATCTCATAAAACTGCAAAGCTTCTGTAAGGCAAAGGACACTGTGGTTAGGACAAAACGGCAACCAACAGATTGGGAAAAGATCTTTACCAATCCTACAACAGATAGAGGGCTTATATCCAAAATATACAAAGAACTGAAGAAGTTAGACAGCAGGGAGGCAAATAACCCTATTAAAAAATGGGGTTCAGAGCTAAACAGAGAATTCACAGCTGAGGAATGCCGAATGGCTGAGAAACACCTAAAGAAATGTTCAACATCGTTAGTCATAAGGGAAATGCAAATCAAAACAACCCTGAGATTTCACCTCACACCAGTGAGAATGGCTAAGATCAAAAACTCAGGTGACAGCAAATGCTGGCGAGGATGTGGAGAAAGGGGAACACTCCTCCATTGTTGGTGGGGTTGCAGACTGCTGCAACCATTCTGGAAATCAGTCTGGAGGTTCCTCAGAAAAGTGGACATTGAACTGCCTGAGGATCCAGCTATACCTCTCCTGGGCATATACCCAAAAGATGCCCCAACATATAAAAAAGACACGTGCTCCACTATGTTCATCGCAGCCTTATTTATAATAGCCAGAAGCTGGAAAGAACCCAGATGCCCTTCAACAGAGGAATGGATACAGAAAATGTGGTACATCTACACAATGGAATATTACTCAGCTATCAAAAACAATGACTTTGTGAAATTAAAGGCAAATGGTTGAACTGGAAACTATCATCCCTGAGTGAGCTAACCTAATCACAGAAAGACATACATGGTATGTACTCATTGATAAGTGGCTATTAGCCCAAATGCTTGAATTACCCTAGATGCCTAGAACAAATGAAACTCAAGACGGATGATCAAAATGTGAGTGCAGATCGCTCATGAGAGACACAGCCAGAATACAGCAAATACAGAGGCGTATGCCAGCAGGAAACCACTGAACTGAGAACAGGACCCCTGTTGAACAATCAGAGAAAGAACTGGAAGAGCTTGAAGGAGCTCGAGACCCCATATGTACAGCAATGCCAACCATCCAGAGTTTCCAGGGACTAAGCCACTACCCAAAGACTATACATGGACTGACCCTGGACTCTGACCTCGTGAGGGTTGCAATGAATATCCTAGTAAGAGCACCAGTGGAAGGGGAAGCCCTGGGTCCTGCTAAACTGAACCCCTAGTGAACTAGACTGTTGGGGAGAGGGCAGCAATGGGGGGAGGGGGGGAGGAACATCCAAAAAGAAGGGGAGGGGGGGGATGTTTGCCCGAAACCGAAAGGAATAACATTCAAATGTATATAAGAAAAATACTCAAGTTAATAATAAAAAAAAAAAAAAATAAAATACAGTAAAGAAATAAATAATGAAAAAAAAAAAAAAAAAAAAAACATAAATTAAAAAATATTTTAAAAAAAAAAAAAAAAAAAAAAAAAAAATTCTTCATATGGAAGTTGAAGATAAAAAAAAAAAAAAAAAAAAAAAAAAAAAAAAAAAAAAGAAACCCATTTGCATTTTAATCGTGAGCCTCAGGCTTTTCCCAGACTGGCATAAACATGAGTATGTCATGCAACCTACTCGAGGCTGGGGAAATTCTAGCCTTATTCTTATGATACCTCATATACTTACATGGGTTATTCATTTCCCACTAACTGGGATAACCACAAACGGGATCATCAGATAATAATTGTCATCTGTTGAGTGTGCTAAAGGTAGCCCCATAGAGTTGGGATTTCAGAACAAACTTCATTTCTGGATAGGTTATTTCAATTTGAATGAATTATTCCATTTTTTTTTCCAGTAGGATCAATAAGTCCTTGGAAGCAATGGGTAGAACAGGTAAGAAATATTCATTACACACAATAGAGAGGGAAGATAGAGAAGGGGACAGATGAAATAATAAAAGCTACTGTTAAGCGCTCCTTTCCTCTCTACACCCTGGTCCCAAAGGAGAGCATGCCTTATGACCTAGTATTCTTCTCCCAGGTGGATATGGTTCCGATCATGCTGGATTCACCATGATGAAAGCTCAGCTATCGCAGGATCTCTGCATTATATGCACATGCTCATTGATAAACCAACAGAACACAGAGTTGGATGTGAGGTGATATGAGTCTCAGACTAAGCATTCTCTAAGTGCACAAGAAAGGTTTATAGCTAATCATCTGTTTAGCCATCCCAATAAAGAACCATCACATCAGTTTTCCACTGGTCCCGTGACCTAAGTTTGGTCGTCTCACACAGAGTCACTGGCTCTGTGACCAGGACATCTTCAATCTCTCTCCCAAGGCTAACACGATTCACACTTCAGTTCTTTTTCCTCCATGCTCTTCCAATTTGTTTGCATTTTTTATTTTCAAATAAATATGATGCCTTTAAAGCACTTTTCATAGCCACTAACTCCTTAGCAGAATTACTTATTCCTAATTGCACTCAGGGCCACACGGTTTTGTCTTAAGCTTACTCTTGTGTGATATAAATTATCCTGATAAATTGTCATGTGCTGTTTGGAGTTGTAGAAATTAGACTCTGGGTGTTAAAACAGCTCCTTTATTCCAGACCCCAGCATGTTTATCTCAGTTGTAGTCTAAGATCCCATGTCATAGGGCAGGCTGGATCGTGGCTTTGAAACATGGGTAGGAGAATAGCAAACAGCTAAGGGCATTGAGACCTGTGCTCTGAAGAATAGCTGGAATTATTCTAATTGATGTGACTATCACCAATCCTAAAATAGAAAATTGTCTGTGGTCAGAATGAGAAGCTGGCAAATTGTCCTGCTCTTGACAGAAATAATTCATTTGGCAAGTCCATCCAGAGTGTGTCTACTGGGCTTCCTCAGTCATGCCTGCTGGATACTGTCAGTTGATTGGATGTTGCTTTGAAGTCTGTCTGTTGCTTGTTATTTGTTCTTTTATTTGCTATATATTTAATTTTCTTGCTGATTTAAAAACAAACTCAATACTATCATGAATGATTGTGTGTACAGAACATCTCAATTACTCTAGAATAGTGGTTCTCAACAATGAATGGCAACTTCTTTGGTGGTCAAATGACCCTTTCACAGGTGTTGCATATCAGATGTCCTGCATATCAGCCACTTATGATTCATAACAGTAACAAAATTACAGTTTAGTAGCAAAATAATTTTATGGTTGGGAGTTACCCACAGCAGCAGGAAAGCTGAGAATGACTGCTCTATAATATACAATCTGAGATCAGAATTTTATCAATTTGTTCCCTATTTCCTCAATGCCCAGAAAAGTGTTGAGCAAAAATTAACATTCAAGAAATATTATAAGTGAACAAATACATCTTACTGTCTAGAGACCAACTATGTGAAGCAAAATCAGCTCTAAATTTGATTAGTGTGTTTCACAAAGCACTGGATCCTGAATATCATTGTAGTCTGTGTTTTCTTTATCAAGTGTGTCTGTTTGGAGAGAGCAGTATGTTCTTAAGTTTATTAGATTCAAGGTAAAGATCAAGAACTTTAACATTTTCCTTTTCCTTTTAGGAACTAAATTGCCCTTAGCTATTGAAGATTTAAGAGCTAGAAAGGAGGGCTGGAGAGATGGCTCAGCGGTTAAGAGCACTAACAGCTCTTCCAGAGGTCCTGAGTTCAATTCCCAGCAACCACATGGTGGCTCACAACCATCCATAATGGGATCCGATGTCCCCTTCAGGTGTGTCTGAAGACAGCAACAGTGTACTTACATACATGGAATAAATAAAATAAATCTTAAAAAAAAAAGAGCTAGAAAGGAGGAATAAAATGACAGGTCAGCAACTAAGAGCTCATACTGTTCCTAACAAAGGAGACAAGTTTGTGTTCTTGCACCCAGAATGGGCAGCTCACAACTGCTCATACTCCAGTTCTGAGGGGAATTGACACCCTCTTCTGGCCTCTACAGGAACCTTCACTCAAGTATACACACACACACACACACACACACACACACACACACACACACTTAAAGTTTCTAAATAAACCATCAAATAGCTGAAACAAAGATGTCTGATATTCAAGAAATGTTTTACTCAGCTCTAGCACTGGCCTGATACCTGGACCTTCTGAGCTGGGTCTGCAGTGAACTGTTTCTCTGGGAATAGCTGTGCTTCCTTAAGAGGACCAGTCACTGCTAAGGATCTCACTTCACAGGTCATGTAATGCAGAAAAGGCTTCTGATGACTACAAATCTTTATCTTTTCATAGAATTTCTATCAAAGGACATTTATATCATTCTTCTAGGAAGCTTACTTGGATTCTCTTTTTATTCATCACGATTCAGCCTTCATGATAACTGGTTGTAGTAGCTTCACACTGAGAACTAGCTTCATTGAAGCAAAAAATAAAGGAAAAAACAAAGTAAATAGACAAAACAAAACTAAACCTATTACAGTGCTCACTGTGAAATGCTATGCCAATGATGTGTCTGGGGAAAATGTTAAATGTCACTGAGTTCTGAAAATCCCTGCAATGCCTTCTCTGTCTCCAAGTTCCATGACCCTTTGTTGGCCTTGAACTGCACTTTGACTCTCTGAGTTGTGACAAGCATATCCATGCACTCCTGACCAGCACAAAGCACAGAGAGGATTCAATATTTTGTGGGGATGGTGGATATGACATTGAAATCACCCTGGTGTCCAACTCATATCATGCATGTAAACTCACTCTATCATGAAAAGTGATTCTGCTTCTCTGTGACTCCTGCTCTCTAGCTCTCTAAGCTGCCTACTAAGGAGTAAACTTTTCAGCACAACTAAGGCCATTTTTAATGAAAGAATCCATTCTTAAAGAATAACATCTGCTATGGCCAAATTTTTCTTCTGATATGTTTATTCTTGTTCATACATGAATATATTATATGGGAGTCACATATGGCAGGATTGTTTGTATTTTAAGCTTAACACTAAAAATGCAAAGAATTAGAAGTCTAACCCCAAGCTCATCCCTAAATATTATACATGTGCATACGAA
This sequence comes from Rattus rattus, assembly GCF_011064425.1. NCBI lineage: Eukaryota > Metazoa > Chordata > Mammalia > Rodentia > Muridae > Rattus > Rattus rattus. The sequence continues at coordinate 21,731,549 of NC_046165.1, forward strand.
CACATACACGGACACTAGAATGACCACAGAGAGCAAATGCTGATCTGATTCCCCACTGTGCCTTAGAAAGGGTAGCTTTAGCAATTCAATACACTACTAATTTTTCTAGGCTAATGCAGTCATTTGCATATATGCATGAAATACATATGCAGTTTTGATACTAACAAAACTATGTGAAACATATTGTTCTGTAAGATTTTTCCCATTAACAACAATTTACTACCAATTTACTTTCTGGATAGTTCAGTCATCTCACTGTAGCTACAGGATTTTCCTTTCCATGAAAGCAGTTGGAGTTAATGGCACAGGAAATACCATCCCAGTCTCCACCGCAGTCTCTCCAGCCTTTGCTAGTATATGTTCTGTGATGATTAGTCTCTTTCGAAATGATTTGGTGATGATATATGTTTCCCATGAACTTTGAAACGACGTTGAAAGCTAAGAAGAATCCATGCCCAACTGCCTCCTCACATGTGTATCACAAAGACAGTGGATGTTAATTTGAGGGTGAATTCGAGAGCTGATATGCAGTCCTTTCGTGCAGGATCATGGCACAGAGGATTCTGCATTTGTTCTCAGTCAGCTTACCAGTTTGATTGACACTATGCTGCCCAACATCGTTATCCAATCTTTATCTTGAATGTCAGTCATGAGCAGCAACAAATGGATGCTAACGTGTGTCTGGAGAAGCTCTACAAATCAGCCCATAGCCCCATTTCTAGACAAGACAGCATAAGAGCTGCCATTCTTTTCCTGCTTCTCAAATACTTTTAGTAATTAGCATTTTTATAGCTTTAAAGTGGCACCATTTTTCTCACTGTAAATATTTAATTCCATAATGCAAATAACTAGCATTATAAGAATGTACATTTTTCCCATTTAAAGCCTCAAGAAAGTGATTAAAATTTCAATGAAATATGTCATGCAAAATATGCATATTTCAAAAATGTGAAACTGTAAAACATATACTGTATGCAGATACTTTTTCTAAACACTCTTCTAATTTAGGGGTTTTATCTATTACAGTTTCACAGAGAATCAAAAATCAATCCTATGTTGATTCTGTGGAGTAAAATTAGAAGGCCTAGCTATTTTTAATTCTGAATTGGTTCTTAATAAAGGTCAAAGGCGTCAACAAAATCACTGGTAAAATTGAGCATTGTAAATATTTCTTTGTATTCTCCAGTACTGTTTTCAATAAATGTTCTTTTGGAGATGGAATCTGGTCATTTGTCGCCTCACTTGGTGGCCTGATATTTTTCTCTGGACCTTTGATGTTGCATCAGGATTGCTGTTATGGGAAATTTCTCTGAAATGATTTTTACCCTTACAAGGCCTTTGGTGAGATTTTCCTCCTTGTCCATCTCCCCCTGCTAAAAAAATATAGATGGCAATGTAAGTATGCCAGATAAGGACCAGAACTTGTCAGTAATTTAGACATTTTTTTCCAGGCAACTTTTATCATATTTTATTTTCATAAAGAACATATCTTTCCAAAATGAAAATTTGTGCCACAAGACAGCTAGAACTGGCTACTGCTTGTGCTTCTGTTAAACATCAGCATAGGAAGGAACACTGCAGAAGATCCACAAATGAAACTTTCAACAGAGGCCATATACAGATACAGGAAGCTGCCCAAATCGTCCTATATTTAAGGAGCGTATCTATTACAGTTTCACAGGAAATCAAAAACCACTCTGCTTGTTGTCTCAAGGAGGCATTTAATGAGGAAGTTGAATGCATATTAAGATGTTCACAGGTCTCATGGGAAAGGCAGCTATTAATCCGTGAGTAAAAAGGAAAGCTAAAATTTAGAAATAGAAATATATACCATGGAGGGAAAATGGTGAGAAAATGCATTGACTGCCTTCAGGTAATCAACACAGTCAGGGATACTGAGACCCAGGGTCATTCCCACCAAAGCTCACACGGAAGACACTGTAGACCTTCTGTCCTTGTCAGCAGAGTCTTTTGTTCTTCTTCTCAGAAAAAAGCCAACTTTAATCCTGTGTCTTGGCCTTTTTATGGGTGAAAATTTAAACATATCAGCAAAACTCTGGAGAGTTTAGTCCCCAGGCTTCAGACACAAGGAGGTATCACAGATAGGAATGGTTCTGGACCTCATCAGAACACATCTCATTCAAAAGTTCATTAGTATGATTTCTAAGATCACAGACAGGGTCTCTTTAGAGACCCAGAAACATACATGCATCTCAAATTTAGCTGACACTATTTCCCATTGAAACTTATTTGGATGTCCCAGTTAGACACACACACACACACACACACACACACACACACACACACACACACACACACACACAAAACACAAAAAAAAACAAAAAAACCTCCAAAATTAACATTTCTAAAGATGACAGCTTTGTTAGAATTATACTCTTAGATAAACCTGCTTTCATAACAAAACTCAGGAGAGCAGACCTACTACCTCTCTATGTTTAGTTGCTAGAGTTATAAAAGAAGGAGAATGAATTATGAAAGTTGGCTAGCACTTTCTTAGTGCCAAGCCACATTAACACCATTTCCTTCCTCTTGGGTGATATGTGCATAGAAGATGATTAATGTGTTTTCAATCTGGTTAGGAAGTTTTGGATAACCAAAGTCCTTGTCAGTTTTATTGAATCATTCATGAAATTGATTTGAATTTGTACAAGATTCTCTCCATCTTCAAAGACTAATTTAGTTATTTGAGGATGAATTTTTTGGCAGTTTTCAAAGTATATTATCTGTCTCTATTTTAATGAGCCTCAGGTTTATATAATCTTCGGTAGTTTCCGGCAATGTTATTCTCAGTGTCTATGGATTTCAGAAACTTAGGCACCAACTTTTCATTTTTATCATTTGGTTTTTAGCTCCAGAGTTTTATAAAATATCTGCCTTAAATTATACTTATATCTTAATACCCAAATCACCACCGTGCTATAGCAAAACTATATCTTAATGTTACTTCATCCTTCAGCATATAAAAAATTAAAAAGATAGTAAGATACAACTATGCATCAAGTAGAAGGACAAATTTAAAAATCTTACATTGCATATTGGCAAGGATGTGAAAAACATTGGGACTTTTTATAAATATAAATTGCTAAACTATTGGCAAACAGTTTGACAGTTCTTAAAATATTCAATATATACCCATCAGATAGCCCAGCAATTTTCTTTGTTAAATATTTACTGAAGAGAAATGAAAGCAATTACTCAATAAAGATTCATGCATAATCATAAAGCTGCATTTGTAATAGCGCAAACATAAAATAAACAACAAATGACAACCAACAGATAAACTGTTAAGTAAATGGAATAAACCATTAAACATTCACCTTGGCAAATGGATGTTAAGGTAGTTATGCTGAGTGAGTAGCGCTAAACAAAATGAGTAAGTGTTGAGAGTCTCCATTTACACATAATCCTAGAAAATATATGGTATCTATATGAAAAAGAAACATACAGGGATTACTTTGGGATAAAGGAGTTGGAGAATCAAGAGAAGCATGTTGGGCTTTGGGATTTAGGAATAGGTATGTTATAACAATCATGCATGAATTTCCTGAAGAACAAATTAAAATAAAAATAATCATAGGCCTGGCTTAATTAGATTTTCTGTCTGGGGTTTGTTATTCGTTACTTTTCTGTGGCTGTGAGAAACCAACTTGACCTATGAAATGTATAAAAGAAAAATTTTATGTGGGCTTCAAGCAACTCATTCAAGGAGTGTGAGTTCATAATTGTGGGCATGCTAGCAGGCTGGCACACATGGTGGCTGGAACAAGAATCTGGGAGCTCACATCTTCAATGGTAATGGAAAAGACAATGCAGAGAGAGCATTCTGGAAGTTTAGTAATGCCAGTGACTTACTTACTATAGAGCCAGAATTCCTAAACCCCTTCAAATACCACCACCAACTCGGGATCAAGAGTTCAATGGTCTAACCCTATATGAGATATTTCTCATTCAAATCATGACAGTGCATTTCTGGTCTTCTGGTACCAATTTTAATTTCTGCTAAGAATCTGAAATTGTGATCAAACATCATGACTAAAAGCCATCTAAGTAGAAAAGGGTTTTAATTTCATCTTAAAACTCTTAGATTACAATCCATCACTAAGGGATTCTAAGGCAGGAATTCAAGCAGGCACAGAAACAGGAACTATGGATAAGGTAGCTTGCTGGCTTGCTGCTTCCAGTTCCTTTTCTTATATCCCACAGGACCACCTGTTCTGGAGTAGCCCACCCATAGTGGGCTGGACACTCTCACATCAATCGAAAGTCAAGAAAATGCAACAAAGACAAGCTTATACACATCAAAACAATACTCTTTCTTCAACTGAAGTTCCATCCCTTCAAGTGACTCAAATTTGTGTCATCTTGACAAAAATTAACCAGCATTTGGTTTCTTATGAAGTTCAATCAAAAGTCCAACAGGGCTACAGTTAAATCAAAGGTAGCAGGAGTATCCTCTTCCAAGCTGGCTAGGCACATGGCTGATGGCAGATGATCTTGTTTTCTTTCAATGAGTTTTTTTTAAACATGAATTTGCTTCTGTGTCTTGTACACAATTCAACTGAAGGAAAAAGAAGAAATCATGTCTTTTAATTAATCATCTTTTAATTGCCGTGCTATCACTTCAGCCATCCTGTTGTTCAGAGACCAACTCTGGACAATGGGGAAACACAACTCACAGGAACTCCCTGTTTGATTTCCTGCCCTAATTGCTTTCAGTGATGAACAGTAACATGAAATAAATCCTTTCCTTCCATTTTTGTCATGGTGTTTCATCACAGTGATAGTAACCATTACTAACATACACTCTTTGCCAAATAATTGAAGAGTTGCAGAAAAAATTATATCTAATATATGAAAAGAATCAGAATTTGACTCAATCTCTTCAGAACTCGTTGACCTCCAGGATCTTTACTGAAGGTTTTAGACATTATGTGTTGATATTATTTGAGACACGAAAAGGTTCATTGCAATATTAAGACAGGAAGAACTAAAAGAAAGACTCACTGGCTTCTTATACCAAATATCCATTCAGAGTCACATAAGGCTTGTAAAGTAACAGTCTAAAAGATATGGTTTTGAAATAAATCAGATCACTATACTATATATGAGTATAGATAAAACAAAATATTAGCCTCAGTTTTACTTCTTGTACATAATGTTAACAATGAACTAAGCAATTAAAAAAAACATACTTTTTTAAAAAGGAGACAGGAAGCCCTTTGTCTCAGTTCCCAGCTCCCACAGGTACTTCCTGGGAACACAACTAGTCAAGATGGCCAGGGGATCAGACAGATAATATTCCCTCTCCTTCTTTACCTTCAATTACAATATCCAAGTCTCAACCCCAGATTTGTAGCAGACCATCTGCTATGACCTCTCCTCCTTCCTCTCTGAGGAAGGAGAAGAGGTCTACAAAGATCTTAGTTGGACAGCCAGCTTTCTTCCTTGCAATGGACAGACCTTCTCAATGTTCTACCTCTTTCTAACCCATCCCTATTCTTTGCTGTCAGCTCCTAATACCTAGAAAGAGACTCCATCCTAGACTCCAGTGACCAAAACTGGCAGGATCTCAGAAGCAATCTTTACCATGTAACCCACAGCCAAACACTCTCCTGAGCACCAGAGAGTGCAAAATACAACAAAGAATCAAACACAAATCCACAAAACACAAGACCAACATCTGGAATTACAATCATCTCAAATCCAGATGCCTAAATGCCAGTGTGAAAACACAATTAACAGCCAGAACATATGTCTCCACTGGAGACCAGCAACCCTACTACAGCAGATCTTAGAAAACACAATATAGCTGTCCACAAGACAAGAACTTCAAATTAGCTATTGTAAATATGTTCAAGGATCTTAAAGAGCTTGTAAATAGATTAATAAAATATGTGTGTCTCTGCATCTACATGAATACTTGTGAGTTTTTTTTCCTGTGGTTCTCTTGTTTCTATTTGTTTTGTCTTATTCCAAATTCCTTGTTTTTTGTTTATCCTTTAATTTAATTTTATTATTATTATTGAGAGGCCTGTTTGTTTTCTGAGACTCAAAGATCATGATGTATTCTGATGGAAGGGGAGAGAATAGAATGTCAGAAGAGTTAGGAGAAGGAAGCTGTGATCAGAATATATTGAATGGGAAAAAAACTGTTTTTAATACAAAAAAGAATAAAGCAGATTGAAGAGAATATTAATTTAGTCAAGTGATTTAATCTTTGTATTTCTTGTTTTATATTTTAGTCATGAGCATTTTTCAAAGGTTTTCATGCTTAAAGTTAATCATTATGTTTCTAAAAGAAAACCTTTCTCTTCTTTGCAATTAATTTTATTATGACAAGCTGTTGCTTTCATAAACACTCACTCATGCATGCTAAAATTGATTGGAAATATACTAGACTGTCAGAGTGCTTCATCCAGGCAGGTAGAAGTGGTTCAAAGATTCAACATGACCTATTAATCTTGCACAGAATCAGAGTTTGGTTCTCAGCATTCAGGAAGCCCACACTAGCCCATAGTGCCAGGGTATCTGATACTGTTTTGATTTCTTGACACCTATACACATACCACCAAAAGACAGACTTGCCTACACATGATTAAAAATAAATCCCCAAACCCTATCCACAACCCTATGCAGAATATAGGTAAATAGACTGTGAACTTTGTGCTGGGGTGGATGTGAAGCAAGATGGACACTACTCCATTGCTGGTGGGAGTAAAAGTTTGTACAGCCACTGTGGAATATGGCAGTTCCTCAGAAAATTGGGAATCTATTGACCTCAAGACCCAGCTACACCAGTTTTTGGTATATATCCAAAGGATGCTTCATTCTAACACAAGAACACTTGCTCAACTGTATTCACAGCAGCTTTATTCATAAAAGAAACTGAAAAAACCTGGATGTCCTTCAAACAAAGATTGGATTTTAAAAAACATGGTGTTTTTACAAAATAGAGTATAACTCAGCTGTTAGAAAATATCATATCATAGAATTTGCAGGCAAATGGATGGAAGTAGAAACAGTCATTCTGAGTGAGGTAACCCAGACTAACAAAGACAAACATTGTATGCAATCACATGTAAGTGAATATTAGCTGTTAAGGAAAGGATTATCACGACAAAATCAATGCATAGATGGAGAGATGTTAAGTAACAAGGAGAGTTCAAGGTGGGGATGGGGGAGATGCATGGATCTCCCTAAAAAGGGGAAATAGAATAGATTTCGTAGTTTGACTGAGATGAGTGGGGATGGGAATTAGGAGTAGCAAAAGGGACAGGAAGGGATAAAGGAAGAAGGTACTGAGAGGGTCAACTGAAATTTGGGTCCACTTAGAGTCAACATAGAAATCTAGTGCAGTAGAAACTCCCTGGAATCTATGAAGGTGACCCTAGTAAAGATTCCTAGTACTGAGAGATAAGGAGCCTGAACTGGCCATCTTTTATATTTAGGCAAGTTTTCCAATGGAGGAACTGGGAAACCAAGCAAGCCATAGAACTTTTACCACACAATTTGTCCTGCCTGAAAGATATACTGAGGTAAAGGTGGCACAGAGATTCATGCCATGAGGGGAAGCCCATGCCTGACACTATCTGGATGACCAGAAACCAGATAGCCCAAAGACCTGGGATAGAACCAAACAGGACTGTCAATAAGAAAAAAAAGTCAGTGAAATAATTCCTAATGATATTAGTTATACTCATAGATTGTTGAGTAATCCAATTGTCATCAGAGAGGTTTCATTTAGCAGCTGATGAGAACAAATGAAGACTCAAAGCCAAACATTAACAGAGCTCAGAGAACCCCATGGAAGAAGGATTGTAGGAGCCAAAGAGGTCAAGGACACTACAAGAATCCTGTCCACTGAATCAAGTACTTAGGTTTCATAGGGACCTGAAGCAACAACCACAGTCATCATGCCTTCATGGCTCTGAGGTAGGTCCTCTAAGTATATGTTATAGCTTGATATTCTAGTAGGACTCTTAACAATGGAAGAGGAGGCATCTCTAACTCTTTCACCTGCTCTTGGAACTCTGTTCCTCCTTTTGGGTTATCTTGTTCAACTTTGATAAGAGAGCTTGTACCTAGTCTTATTGTAACTTGTTAAGCCATGTGTTGGTTACTATCCCCTGAGAGGCCTGCTGTTTTCTGAAGGGAAATGGGGGAGGTGTAGATCTGGGGGAGAAGAAAGATAGAGGATAGAATGTTATGAGTGGAGAGAGGAAAAATTAGTCCAGTTGCAATGTATGAGAAGAATTAATTAATCAGTTAGTTAATTAATTAAAACAACTAAATAAACCACCTCCTCAAATACAATGCCTTGTAAGCAGAATTTATGTAAATGGACTGCAAACTGCATGCTGGGAAACTTAGCTCTGTGTCACTAGCTCTGATTTCCTCAGGAGGCCTGTTGATAAGAAGTCAAAGAAAATATTAGTCAAGTTCTACATCAAGCCTAGTTCTACAATGACCAACTATACATATGCAACTCACTTGAGTATTTTATATTTCTCTCTCTCTCTCTTTTTTTTTTTGGCTTAAAGGGGAGTTGATTATTTTTTGGTAATAAGTGGGACTATCTGAACTAGGCAATCTTTTTAATTTGGATTTTTTAAATTATAGCAGAATTAAAATCAAAGCGACAGAACGAATTTTTAAAAAGGGTGCTGGAGAAGTTTATCTACATGAGAATTCTTCCTCTTTTACATAGAAAGGACTTCTGTCAGCCCAGATGCTAATATTCCTTAACTGGCACTGACTGATTGTTCTAAAAATAACATTGTTCTATCATACTGTCTATGGAAATGAGTAACTTACTTTCATATGTTGTACCATTCATCCATTCCTTTATTTTGGTTGGGTAATGTGAGAGAAGGCCATTCCCTCCAAATTCCATGGAATGGTCTCTATAATAACAGTTTTACTTACTGAAATAAATAAATAGATTTTAGATACATAAAATTTTCTGGCTGCACTTTCTATATGTTAATGAGCATATTAAATAATTCTTATGACTTAGTTTTTCATATGGGATCAATCGTCTTTTAGCTTTGTGTATCTTAAATGTGAAGGTTGCTAGTATTAAAATATTCTGCACAACTGTTATTCATTTCATGGTATGATTGTTTACAAGTAAAGCTATAAGAAGCTTAAGGAAAAGCACTTTGCTATAAAACTTTTCTTATCCTAAACATAATTCTCAGAGCAGTGTTCTCAACCAGTGTCAATCAACAATATCAACCAACCAAGCCCCCTGCCCCCAGGAATGGACCCATGGCTCCAGCCACATATGTAGCAGAGGATGGCCTTGTCTGGCATCAATGGGAGGAGAGGCCCTTTGTCCTGTCAAGGCTTGATGCCTCTGTGTAGGGGAATGCCAGGGCAGGGAGGTGGAGGGTGGGTGAGCACCCTCATAGAAGAAGGGGAAGATAGCAGGTTTCTGATGGGGAAATGGGGAAAGGGGATAACATTTGAAATGTAAGTTTAAAAAAATCCAATAAAAGAAAAAAATGTCAATAAATAAATAAATAAAGCCATAAGGGTAGTGTTTATTTGTTAACTAACTTCAGAGGCACACAGGAGACTAAATGCATCCAAGAAGTATCTGCATGAAGACATTCTACACAGCCTGATGTCTGCATTGCCATAGAGAAAGGGAAGTATCTAGGAACGTGATGTTTATGCTTTCACAGGACCAAGAACAGGCCGGGCTCACTTTTGGGTTACTACACTGTCTGTTTGAGCATAAGTGGTAAACATTGTGAATGGTGTTTAAAGTATGACTGAACAGCATTCTTACTCAGAGCAAAGAAGTGAAGGGGAAAACGCATAACCAGAAAACCATGAAAGATTGACATATTGTGAAAGCATCAATCAGACCAAGTTATACAGTGAGATATATCATTCTTCAAGCAGAATGTAAAATCACTTATGAAGATTTTGTCAGGGTTGTTTGGGTTAGACAAGGCAAAAGTGGAGCAGCTAAATCTCTATTTTCAGGTGTATGGCAAGAATGCATAAAATTGAGACTTATTATGATTTCCTTTTGTTCATGGTGAACAAAATAAAATAAAATAGCATTAAATCAAGTCAGAGGCAATTTAGGTTAGACTTAAAATCATCTGTGGTCTCAAAATAGAAAGCGAGCATACGCCCTCCAGTGGGACACTCAAAACTCTGGCTTTGATGGTAAACAAGAGGAAGAAGAGGAATAGAAAAAAAAATCAAAACAAAACAGAAGAGAAAGAGAATGAGAAGAGGAAGAAAGAGATTGTATTTCTAGTTCTGAGCTGAAACAGTTGTATTTTCTTACTGTCCTTCATATTAACTATGTTAATCATTATTTCTACTCTTTATTTCTTTCCCTTGTCTTTTACAAGGGAGATTCTTAGTCTAACCCAGAGGATTCCTAAACCGTTGCCAAGGAAAAGCTGAAAGGAGATCGAACTGAACTTAGAATGGACCATGCAGGACTCATGATGTCTCTCTCATAGGTGGTATAGCTCACTGCCTGATTATTTGGGTTCGGGTATTGGTAAAAACAGGAAGACAATTACATGTACAGGGAACTGTTATAGTAAGATCATGCCTTTCTGTGTGGAGTCAACATGATATCGGGGCCACAAATGAGGTAAAGGAGCACGAGTCGAGTTTAATGGACACTTGGATCACTGTTGGTTGCACATAAAAATGTGAGGACAGTAGAACATTGTTAATGCTAGGAAACAGGACAGAAAAATACTTGATAAATGTTATTAATTTTCTGCTTTTCTGACCATAAGTAAACATGGATGGATACATATACAAATATTGCTGAAGCTTCAGCCCTATGACCCTAGCACGATCGACAGAAAGAGATGCGGTAAGCATGGAAGGGCAAGGAAAGTAGAACCTACCCAGCAACGAAGGGTCCAGAACTGCATTTTCTAAAGGAAGAGCAGATTCACCCAAAATACGGTCTCTGCAAGAAGTGAGGCAATTTATTCTATGGCCCCAGGACAAGTACATGGTTGCAGGGAGACTGAGTGGTTTAAAATAGAGCAGAGCTGCCTGATTCTGTACATCAAATGGACAGGTCATTGTTGGACCTAAGAAACCAAAAGTGATGGACGTGTTTACTACTATAAGATTGACGGGATGTCTATTGTTTGTAGAAATGACACAACAAAGGTCTTGACCCAGAATGAGGCAAAGAGCTAGGAGATGACTGGTTTTCATGCAAATAAATGAGACCCCCTTCCCCCTTTTTTCTCTCCTCTTTTCCCCTTCCTCTATCCTGTCAAATCTTATGATATAGTTTCTTTTCTTGAGAGACACTTCAGAACATTTCACAACTTTTGGTATATTTCCCCTCTGTTCATTTCTGCTCCTCATTTAAACAAGTTCTTTGAAAACTGAGAGCTTGGCATTGTTCTTGTCTTGCTGAAAAGGATCTTCCCTCCCACAATTGTTCCTCCCTTAGAAATGCTGATTGTGATTTCTCAAAAGACATTTTATTAAATGTGTCTTTTCATAGCTTTTTACAGATCCAAAAACAAAAATAACACGATTTGATATAATAATTTCGGAAGAAAGGCATTTAGAAAGTTTGACTCATGGGAAGGTAGAAGGCCAATTTCTGAACTTTATTAGGCACTTGTTAGGCAAATTATTCTTTTCCATTTGAAGATCATTGATCAGGGAAAAGTAAGATTTGCCCCGGATCTCTCTGTCTGCAAACCATTAATCCACTTTATCTTTTAATCATTTTTTAGTTCACATTGCAGATGGGAATAATTCTCTGTGCTTAAGGAAAGTTAAAGTTTATCTTCAACAACAAAACCTCAGACAGTTTCCTGTAAAACTCTGGGTACTGTGAGACTTGGCTGCAGTCATCATATCCAAGTCCAGTAGCCAACCAACATTTGGTTCTTTCTAAAGGACCCTTCTAAATTTCCCTAAAAACTTAGTTCTTTAAGTCATATGTGGCCACACTCATCTGTATTCTGGTACTCAGTAAGAGTAGATATAACCTGATGTTAGTGGGTTTTACTTATAAGCAATGTACCATCATCTGCCATCAAAATAGGTAGATAAATATTAAATAATAAACAGATATTTAGAATATGCACATCTATTTAAAAATTTCTAGTAAGACACACAAACACACACACAAACATACACAGGGTGGAGATAGGGGCAGAGAACTACAGATGAAACAGAGGCTGCTTCTGCCTGTATGGCTTATTCCTTTTAGATTTCGAGGCTAAAATATGTTCAAGCACAGACAGGCAAGCAAACAGTATGATGTTATTTCAACAGTGTATTCCCATTGTCATTCTCTTCTAGATTCTTATACAAAGACACAAATCAAACAATAAGATGGGAAAGGAGAGGTGCCTCCTAGAAGTCAGCTTAACTATTTCCCATTGGATGCACAATCTTAGCCACAACAAAAGATGCAAACTGGACCCTTTCTTAGGCTCTTTCTCTGGTTTCTGGACATCAGAAAGTCTTTCAATGTTACAGAGTAAAAGTTTAGGGACACATCTCATGGCCCGTCTTGGCATTCGAGTACCTCTAATCCATTACTCTGCTCACAGCAGAATCACCTCAGTGCTGAGCTCAGCATCTCTCAGCACATCAGTTTACATCATTGAGTTCAAGTGTTTCTAATCACCTTTGAAAGTGTGTCTTATAGAACTTGGGATTCTTGTTAATGTTTTGCTTAAGACTTCGCTCATTCCGGAAGCTCAGCAATTCTGTGCAAAACATATAGGAAGTCACAGATAAGGGACATTGATCCGTTGCACGTGGGCATGAATCTTATTCCTCTTAAACTAAAAGAATAGTGCTTACTTGGCTTTGGAGGACAGAAGTCACCTAATAAATGATTCTTTCTTCAATACTTGTTGGGACCAAGTGGAGGCACCAAGGAAATAGATAAATCATGTCAGCGGCCTGGAGGTCTACAAAGGACACCTTCACACTGTGCCCTCAAGTTGGGCAGACTTAACCAGAGGCCTATTTCAGGAAAACCTAAAACTTTAATAAACCAGTTTCAATTTTGACAGGAATTGATGATGATTCTTTCTAAATCAATACGTCTTAGTTAGTGTTTTATTGCTGTGAAGAGACTCCATGACCACAGCAACTCTTACAAAGAAAAACATTTAACAGGAGCTGACTTACAGGTTCAGAAGTTTAGTCCATTATCATCATGATGGGAAGAATGGCAGCCTATGGGTAGATGTGCTCCTCACGCTCCCAAGTAGCATACTTCCTCTCACAAGGCCACACTTAGCCCAACAAGGTCATACCTAACTGTGTGACTTGCCAGGAGCCTATTGTGGGGCACTTTGATTCAAACCACTACCTTCCACTCCCTGGACCCTTGGAAAAAGGTAAGACCCCCCTCACCACCCCCTAAAAAAGCCAGCAGGGTAAACTCCAAATTCTGCAACTCTATTTCTGATGTGAAGATTCACTTCAGATCTCCAAATCATTTCTGCTTTGTTAACTGCAACACACTCCTACTTTGGGCCGTTCTCATTCCCTGTTAAGCAGCTTTTCTCTGCAGGAATCCCATGGTTCTGGCATCTTCAAGGCAATCTAGGCTTTACTTTTCACTGCTTGACACTCTGTATAGGCAACCATGTAGGGACATCCCTCACCTATGTCTGGCCTCAACAACTTTCCTTACCCATAGATGGAGATTCCACAATCCCTTTCTTTGACCCTTGACTCTAAAGCTAGAAGCAATGCTGATGAAGCTGCCAAATTTTGGTGCTGGCTGGGGCTGGAACATGGCCTCCTCATTCCATTACAATTTCATTGACTTTCTGTTTCTGCTTTTGATAGTTTCCTTCACTGCTTAAGCATGGCTGCCTAGGAGCTTGCTCTGTACACCAGGCTGACCCCAATCTTAGAGATCTGACAGCCTCTGTCTTCAGAGCGCTGGGATTAGAGGTGTGCACCACCATGCCTGACACTGTTTTCCTTTAATTCCTTTTCACAAGCTGAGCTGGGTGGGCTCTTGCTCTGAGATCACCACTCTCTTTATTCCACTGAGTATTAGGCTTTTTAAAAATATGTTTATATTTCCTGGTGCCTCCTTTCTCCTCAAACTGTGTGTTTTGTATTTTTTTCCGTACTCAGCATGATCCTTTACATTACAGACTTGCATATAGCATGGCCACTAGTAACCAAGCAACATAGTCAATCCTATGCTCTCTGGAAATCTCCCCTGCTAAAGCTGTCAATCTATAACTCTCCACTTTAACCTCAGGCAGAATAAAGGTTTTTTTTGGTGGTGGGGAGAGACAAGGGCGGAAAGCAGTCACATTCTTCACCAAATATCACAAGAATGTTGTCCAGGCCACATATTAATATTCATCTCTGAAACCTCTTGAGCTGGGTCCCCACAGTGCAAATCACCCACAGCACTGCTGTCTTCCACACATAATAGCCCACTGTGCCCTGCCTGATGCAGTCAAGTGGTTCTCTAATCCGAAGTCCACATTCCTCCAAACAGAAGCCCAGTCAGGCCCATCACAGTGATAATTGTAGCTCTCCAGTCACAGTAGGGGCTGATGGAGGTCAGATGATTAATGAAGTTTTGGCTAAAGTCCAACTCACAGAAGGTTTGGTGTGTCACCAAACTCATCCTGCTATTTCCCCAATTCCAGAATGTGTAACTGGAGTTAGAAGTTGTACTTAAAAATTCTTAGACGTTGGAAGAATCTTCACATTGGTTGCCTGACCTGCAGGATTGAGGGCCATTATGATTGGAAAGGCTACATGGAAGCCTTTGCAGTTGCCTCAGCCAAAGAAATAATGAATGGAAAACAGTATCACGTCCCTGGAGGAACTGCAAAAATTAGTACGCACCATAAAGGACTTGAAACAGTCAGGGGTGGTGATTCTCATCTCTTTTCTCTTTAACTCTCCAATCTGGCCAGTGCAGAAGACAGGTGGATCACGGAGAATGACAGGAACTATCAAAATCTCAGTCAGGGAGTGGCTTTACTGCAGCTTCTGTACCAGACGTGGTGGCCTTATTTCATTATCACCTCTCCTGTACATGATATGCAGCGAAGGACCTACCAAACACCCTTTTCTCAGTACCTGTCTGTTAGGACGACCAGAAACAGTTTGCTTTAATTTGACAAGGCCAGAAGCATATCTTTACAGTTTTGCTTCAAAGACATATTATCTCTCCTGCCCTGTGCTATGGTTAGTTAGAAAGGATCTCCATTATCTGTCTCTCCAACACAATAACACATTGGTGTACTATATTGATGACATCAGGCTGCTTGTACCAAGTGAGAAGGAGAAAGAAACTGCTTTAGATTCCTTGGTAACAAATATGCATATTAGGATGGCAAATAAATCTCATCAAAATTTAAGGGCCTTCTATCTCAGTGAAATTCTTAGGGGTCCAGTGCGGCATATAGAAATATTCTTTCTAAGGTGATGGATAACTTACTGTATATCACCATCAGAAAGTGAGCCAATGTTTAGCAAACTTACTTGGATCCTTTTCATTCGGGTGTGTTACTCTGGCCTCTATACCAAGTGATACAGAATGCCGCTAGCTTTGTATGGGTCCTGGAATAGGAGAAGGCTCTTCAAGAGGACCACGGTGCTATATAAGTTTCTTTACCACTTGGACTATTTAATCCAGCAGACTGATGGTACTTGAGTTATTAGTGGCAGATAGAGATGCCCTTAGGGGCTTTTGGCAGATGCCTATAGGAAAATAACAAAATAGACCTTTGGGATTTGGTAGCAGGGCTCTACCATCGTCTACAGACAACTATTCTCCCTTTGAAAGATAGCAATTGGCCTGCTAGTAGGCCTTAGTAGAAACTGAATCTTTAATAAGTTCCCATGAATCCTGAGCTGCCCATCTAGATCTGGGTATTATCTGATCTGCCAAATCATAATTACAATGTGCATAGCAGCAATCTATTTTCAATGGAAATGGTATATAATGATCTTCCCCAAGCTGCTCCTGAGTAAAAAAGCAAGTTAAAAGAAGTTGCCTATGGTCTCTACTCCCATCATAACGCCATATACTGCAAAGTATGTACCTAGAGCCTCATGACTCTGTGATTGGTTGACTGAGGAAGAGAAGGCTCAGGCCTGGTTTTTGAAGGTTTTGCATGTTATGCAGATATTAACCAGAAATTGAGAGCTGCCACATCACAACACTTTTCTAGGGCAGCCCTGAAAGACATCTGGTCATTGTTTTGAAGGAGAAATGGGCAAGTGTATGATTGTTCACTGACTCATGAACTGTAGCCAATGGGTTGTCTGGATGGTCAGGGACTTGGAGAAAATGTGATTGGAAAATTGATGAGAAAGCCATCTGGGGAAGAAGTATACAGATAGAGCTCAACAAATGGGCAAAGGATGTGAAGATACAACTTGTGTCCTATGTAAATGACCTCAGCTGAGGAGAAGTTCAATAATCAAGTAAATAGGATGAACTATCCTTGGATATTGAGCCTCAGTCCCCAGCTAATTCTGCCATTGCTCAATGGGCCCATGAACAAAATGGCCATGGTGAGGTTATGCATGGACTTGACATTATGGACTTCCGCTCACCAAGACTAACCTGGATATGGCTGCTGCTGAGTGACAGATCTACCAACGGCAGAGACTAACACTGAGCCCCAGATATGGCACCATTCTTTGGGGTGACCAGCCTGGTGGCAGGCTGACTATATTGGATGATCTCCTCCATGGAAAGAATGATACTTTGTCCTTACCAGAATACTGTAATTATGGATTTTCCTTTCCCAAGAAAGGAAAACCACCATTCATGGACTTACAGAATACCTTACCTACTATCATGATATTCCATACAGTTTTGTTTCTGACCAAGGATCTCACTTCATAGCCAGAAAAATGTTATGGTGGGCCCATGACCATCATCCTGAAACATCTGGTCTGATATAAAATTATATAGATTTCTGAAGGCACAGGTATAGCACCAATTAGGTAGCAGCAGCCTGTAGAGCTGGGAAGGGTTCTCCAGAAGGTAGTGTGTGCTTTGGGTCAGCATCCAGTATATGGTAGCGTTTCTCTCATGGCTAGGATTCATGCATCCATGAATCAAAGAGTGGAGAAGGGAACAAGTCTAGTCATTATCACCTCCAGTAGACCACTAAGAAGTTTTTTTGCTTCTTGTTTCCACAATCCTAATTTCTGCTGGCCTAGAGGTTTTGATTTCACAGTAAGGAGCACTCCTGTCAAGAGGCACAACAAGCATTTCATAAACTAAAAAAGCTCATAATTCCACGTGACCACTTAGGTCTTCTAATGCCCTTAAACCAATATTCAAAAAAAGGAATAACAGTGTTAGGAGATAAGGTTAATCCTGATTACGATGGGAAATTCAATTGATTCTCAACAATGAAAGTAAAAAAAAAAGATTATGTCTGGAGTTCAAGAGATCCTTTAAAGTCAATGGGAAACCACACCAGCCTAATCTATTTAGGCAAGATGACAGTGGGCACAGACCCATCAGGAATGATGTTATGGTTCACTCCTCCAGAAAAAGAGTCATTAGCTGCTGAGCTTCTTGAGGGGGAAAAATACAGAATGGGTAGTAAAGGAAGGTAGCTACAAATACCAGCTTAGGCCATGCCACAAGTTACAAGTTAGAGAAGTAAGGATTATAGCTGATATAAATACTTTTTGTTAAAAAAGTACTTTGTTAAAAATGTTTATACAGATATTTATGTTTTCTTTCAATTTCTTTGTCATACATTGTAATAAAATTAAGAGAGTATTAGCAGTTATTATATTTATGTTTGGGTACTGAAATAATGTCCCCCTAGTGACATTGCCACCTATTCTAAATTTATAATGTGTTTGTGGTTGTGTGAGGGATATTAATAGGATTTTAGGCATAAATATGACCTGGTGTACAATTATATGTGAGATACTTTGATTATATTTAGGGATTATTATAACCTGGCTATTATTTTCTTTTTGGAATTAACATGACATAAGGAGGTATTACTATGTGCCAAGTAGACCAGGGGTAGACTTGTAATGGCTATTATTGGCTCTCAACTTGACTATCTCTGGAATGAACTACAACACAACAAGATATAGAGGTCACAACTGTGAGAGACGTTTTGCTTGGTTTGAAGTGCTTGAAGTGGGTAAGTCCACTTATAGTCTGAACTTTGGGGTAGGAAAGATACACCCTTCATCTAGACCACACCTTCCACTGTAAGTCTACATAAAGACATAGAAGAAAGATTTTGCTCTTCACCTGTTTGTCTTCACCTTGCTAGGACATCCATTTCTTCACTAGCATTAGAACCCGCTTCTTCAGGATCCCCACAATAAATGAAAGACCAGTTGAGACATCCAACTTTGTTAACTGAGCAAGTACTCAACTCTTGGGCTTGCCATTCACAGCCAGCCATTGAAGAAAGAGAAACAGAGAAAACCCTAGAGAATACTGAATAATAATACACAGCGATTCTTAAATTTCATTCTGCTGAAAATATGACTAGAGAGCTTATTTAAAAGCTAATTATCAGAACTAGAGAGATGGCTCAAGAGTTCAGTGCAGTGGTTGCTGTTCAAGAGGACCTGAGTTTGAATCCCAGTGCTCATATGATGACCCATGACCATCCTTAACCCTAGGATTTTGGGATATGTATACCACTGCATGCATGTAGTATACAGGCATAGATGCATTCAGAACATCCATACACATACAGTAAAAATAAAGATTTAAAGAGAAGAAAGAAACAAATTATCAAGAAATTCTGAGATGATCCAGTTACGGGTGCATTTAGAGATAAACTTTTGTGTGGTACCAGGGAACAGAACTGTTACAATAATATACGGAAAAAAAAAACCATTTCCTGTTTACATATGGTGAAGTTGCCTCTTCAGAGAGCAATACATACCTAAAACTTAATGTGCAATCTGTGACAATAAACTAACCAGTGCTAGTTTGTGAGCATGACTTTGTTACCAGTCCGAGTTCACACTGCTTCATTAGACCTTTATTATACCAGGGGCAGAATGAATGGAATTATGGAAAAAGCACACATCTATGCTGGGACAACCTGATATATGGATCTATATGTTGGTTTGGGAAACACTAAAGCTATATCAGATGTTTTGTTCTTTTCTGTGGCTGGTAAGAATACTATAAGCCACACAAATTTGGCTATGTAAAAGGCTTTAGAGAGCTTATTTTTTGTCCTGAAAAGTTGGCCATTGTATCTAGGAACAAAACACAATTAAGTGTGCAGATTAAACTTAATTTTTTAAAAGCTTTCCAAGTGAAAATAAAATGTTTTCTAAAACCACTTCTTGCCAATCCTCAGTATACATGAAAAAGCCTGGCAGAAAACTGACAGTGCCTTGGCTGACGAATAGCAGTGGCGGGTTTTCCCATACTCAGCTCTCAGAACATGCCTGGAGTTGGCCACAAGGCACTGCTGATATCATTGCCTAGTACCTCTGGTAATTTTGGCTCCTCTCTCACCCTACCTACCTATGTGAAAACTTACCAGGTGGAGAAAACTGATCATCCAAGGGAAAGCCCTTCTTTGTTAAATGCAAACAATTCAAATGAAACACAAATATACTGCTTAGAAATGTTAGCAATATCTTGGGAAGAAAGAAAGGGCTACCCATGAAGCTGAATTCCTACTTTGTATAGGATATAGCTACAGAGCCTTGTTACCTTAGATCAACCTTTCTAATGCGTATAACCCTTTAATAAAGCTCAACATGCTGTGTTGACTACCAACCATAAATTATTTTGTTGCTACTTCATAATTCTAATTTTGCTACTGTTATGAATTATAAGACAAATATCTGATACACAACCCTGTGAAAGGGTCATGTGACCTCCAAAGGGGTCACAACCCATAGGTTCAAAAGCACTGTTTTAGAGGAAAATAGGTTATTACATATCCAAGCAACTTCCTGGTGAAAAAAAATTCAGCTTCATGCTAACCCTGTAACGTTTGATTGATTATTTTTCTGTAGACATTAGTCATATCATAGTGGATAACTTTTAAATTAGCTGGCAAATGGAATGGTTTCTCTAATTGTTACTGTTAAAGATAAAATGTTAGCTAATTTCAATAACAGAGAAGAGCAATTAGACAGATCAGTGAATCTTTCTCTTCATACTTTCATCTCAGAAGTTCTATGTTAGCTTGCATAGCGCTTTCTGCTTTGATCAGAATGATTATCAGATGGCTCTAGTTTATGTGAGACAAGAGCACATCTGAATTGCCAACACGTCTATGAAGCCCATGTCCAAGTTGCATTAGCTAATTTCTACTAATAGTGGATACATTTTTCAATTAAGTGATGATTTGATCTGTGAAAAAAAAAGTGATCATTAATTTAGTCATTGTCTGTGCTCCATTTTGGCTGAGTAACAGAAACTTCAATGAACTCAAGCAAAACGTAAGGAATTTCTTGGGAGGGAAGCTTGCTCTTGCACACGGTTCTCTGTATTAGCTGGGCTCCTCCTGGACTGTGTGCTTGGGAATCAGAATGCTGGATTGGACCAACATGTCTTCTGAGTCTTAAACTCAGCCTCAAGTTAGACCATGGTTGGATCATACATATATTTTGATAGGGCAGAGAAGTTTTAGTACAGCTTGGTTCAGCTGTCTTCATATTCACTCAGAAGTTGATTTAATAGGCTGCCATTACTTCTGAGATAGAACCAAGCCCAGCAATGCATATCTGAGTAATTTTTCTAACTGTACACAGCTAATGCTAGAGGTCATAGCCATTCATCTTCATGACTTTAGCATCTTCTAACCTATAGAACCAACAGGCTAGTGTGAGTCATTTAAGTGCTCACAATAACCACTCACGTTAAGATATCATTCATGCTAATGATGATCATCACATCTACAAGAGTAATTATTACAAAATTATTTAATCATTTATCAATTGATTATTAATACATTTAATTATTGGCAAAAACATAAACAGAGTCCTGAGAAAACTAAAGAGTTGCTCTAATAATAATGGATAATTTTTACTCTGTTATAACAAGACAGTTTCTTGTATGGTAAAGTACATACTCCACTGAGTGTCTAAGTGTATTATCAAATTGAAATCTCATATTTATTCAAGTGTAGTATCATTGCTCTTATTTAGACGTAAGCTTACAGTTGTGTTAAAGAAAAAAACCTACTCAGAGTCAAATGGTCAAAAGATATTCTTGAAAACCAAGTATGATTTTGATGCCTTGCCATGATGGCTTGTCTTACTGGGTTATTATTTATATCAGTGTGCCTCTGTTCACTGTTCACACATGGCCCTGGAGAAGAGAGTGCGATGAAATTTCTGACTCCTACATTTTACCCTAGTAATTCTGTCCTTCCTCATTTTGTTTATAATTTAACTATGGACAATTACGACCGTTTTAGGGTACACACAGAGAAGGTGCAGGAAAGAATAAGTAGATATCTAAGTAAGCTTAAATGATTTGGGTTTGTAAATCACTTAAAAAAAAAGAAAAATGACCTTCAAAATGGAAATTTTCCAAGGCATATTGGTCCTTGTATTTTGTGTTCTTACCCTGTACCTCTTTACCAAAAGATACACTAGTATATTATCTTCTTAATATTAAATAATTTTTAATTCAAGCTAATTCTGGAATAGAGTGGGGCATCTGACCTGTACTAAATCAAAAAAGAGCAAAGCCAGATCTCACTGCCAATCCTGCCAACAGATAAACAGTGAATCACTGAGAAGCAACATGATGCTTAGTAGATTTATTTTTGAACCATTAATAATGGAAGGGGAGAGGAAATTTTAAATCAATATCAAAAGTATTTTGATATTGTAAACAGAAAACAGTAAACAGAAACGGCTACTTCCCCCTGGAAACTTTAGGTTCCAGAGTCTTCATTTGCTGACAAAGTCATGGCCATTCTCCATCAATTTAATGAAATTGCTGTTATCCTTCTTTGCTCAATATTTTTTTTTCCAGAAAATGGTCATTGTTTCATGTTTTCATGAGAAATGGTACAAAGAAGAGGCAATGGTGAAAAGGAGAAAGAGCGAGGTACTCCCGTATCTTATCTCCTACTGTTGGTGCTGAAGATTATGTGAGGCTGAATAACGCTGGGAGTAATGATGACACAGGGTGAGTGTGGTCAACCTTCCTCTGTGCAGATGCCCATTTCTGATGCTTCTTCACCCATGAAGCTGAGTATGTGCTAGTCTCTTACCTTAATTAACTTTAAAGTTTACATCCTGTCTTAGTCAGGGTTTGTATTCCTGCACAACACATCATGACCAAGAAGCAATTTGGAGGAGAGGGGTTACTCAGCCTATTCTTCCACATTGCTGTTCATCGCCAAATGAAGTCAGGACAGGAACTCTCACAGGGCAAGAACTTGGATCAGGAGCTGATGCAGAGGCCATGGAGGGGTGCTGCTTACTGGGTTGCTTCCCCTGGCTTGCTCAGCTTGCGTTCTTATAGAACCCTGGACTACCAGCCCAGGAATGGCACCACCTGCAATGGACTGGGGCCTCCCACCCTTGATCACTAGTTGAGAAAATGCCTTAGAGCTGGATCTCATGGAGGCATTTCCTCAAGGGAGGCTCCTTTCTCTGTGATAATTCCAGCTTGTGTCAAGTTGACACATTACCAGCCAGTACAACTGACCTCTTATCAACTTGACACATAAGCCCATCACTAAGCCTACTCTCTTATCCATCCCCACGATCTAAATAACCTTTAAAGGCCTTACAAATTCTTATGTATTAAAATTTCAATCCCTTTCAAATATCTAATCTCTTTTGAAATTCAAACTTTTTATTTTTATAATTCAAAGTCTTTTAACTGTGGGCTCCACTAAAATACTTGCTTACTTCAACAGGGAAAAAGAACAGGGATCCGTCACAATCAAAAGCAAAATCAAACCGTACCTGTTCAGTGTCTGAGATCCACTCACAATCTTCTAGGTCCCTCCAAAGGTTTGCATCACTTCTCCAGCTCTGCTCTTTGTAGCGCACACCTTGTCTTCTAGGCTCTAGCTGCCTGTACTCCATTGCTGCTGCTGTTCTTGGTGGTCATCTCATGGTACTGGCATCTCCAAAACATGGCTATCCTCTGCTGCAACTGGACTGCACTTTCACAAATAGCCTCTCATAGGCTCTTTTCATGGTGCTAAGCTTCAACTTCTCTGCATGACCCCTGCATGACGTCCCTTCCTGGGACGTCAACTGCCACTGAGGCTGTACCTTCACCAATGGCCTCTCACAGTACCAAGTACCAGCTGCTACCCCTTCATGTTTCAAAACAAGTATCACCTGGGTGACTTACACAGTCCCAAGTCTGGCTGACAGCATGTGATACAACATGGCTGCCACGGGAACACAGCTTCTCTCAGAAAACACTTCCCAGATGATTTCACCTTGGTGATGCTGGTCTCCTCTTAATCACGGCTAATTTCTTAGCTCCAGCTGACCAGCATCAACCATCCCAGTAATGCAAAGGTTTTGCTTTCACAGTTCTGGTATCTTGTTAATCACAGCTGATTCTTCAGCCCCCATAACCAAAACCACAGAATCCTCACAATCAAAACAGCAATGGCCCTAATATGAGTCTTTAATTTTCCCTCTGAAATGTCACAAGCCAGGCCTCCACTGTTTGCACTGTTCTCAACATTCTCTTCTAAGTTCCTATAGAACATCCCACAGAGCTCTTATCACCCAATGGCTCTTCTAGCCCAAAGTCCCAAAGTCCTTCCACAGAACTCCAAAAAACATGGTCAGGCTGTAACAGGAATATCCTACTCCTGGACCAATTTGTCTTAGTCAGGGTTTGTATTCCTGAATGAGACACCATGACCAAGAAACAAGTTGGGGAGGAGAGAGTTTATTCAGCCTATACTTCCACGTTGCTGTTCATCACCAAAGGAAGTCAGGACAGGAACTCACACGGGGCAAAAACTTGGAGGCAGGAATTGATGCAGAAGCCATGGAGGAGTGGGACTTACTGGCTTGCTTCCCCTAACTTGCTCAGCTTGCTTTCCTATAGAACCAGCCCAGGGATGGTACCACCCACAATAGACTGGGCCCTCCCCTCCTTGATCACTAATTGAGAAAATGCCTTAGAGCTGGATCTCATGGAGGCATTTCCTCAAGGGAGGCTCCTTTCTCTGTGATAACTTCAGCTTGGGTCAAGTTGACACACAAAACCAACCAGTACACATCCATAATGTGTATATGCATATATAGGTGGATGTATGTATAATACAGCATAGTATTTCATAGGCATAAAATGGAAAACCAAATTAAGAGAATGGTGCACACAGTGTTGATTTCTGCAGTATTGTAGAACAACTTGAGTCCTCACCATTCAAGAGCAATGGAAAGTATTATTCTAAAGACTCCTGGTGGTATAACCCCACAAACCCATCTAGTGTTCATTTTCCGCTGCCTTCTGGATGTGCAGTAAGCAGCATTCTTGAAAGACCAGCCCTTCTATTAGAAAGAAGTATGAAAGTTTATCTTCTTCCAGAAAAATGAAAAAATGTCTAATAACATGGTAGGGTTGGAAAGTATGATTCCAAAGATAAATAGGCCACCCTGGGAGTACTAGGCCTGAAATGAAGGAAGAAGTAACCGCAATGGACTTTCTTTGATAATATGCACCCTTTGCTCTTTCTGTCGCTCATTCTCTTAGAGATAGTAAATTTCATTAAATATAATAATTCACATATGCTAAAACTAACATTTCCATCCCTAGCAAGAATGTCTTTAAATACATGAAATTAACAAAAAGATTTTAAAATATCTAGTCATGTGCTATGTTAAACTTTTCTTTGGGTTTTTTTTTCTAAGATCAACATCATTAGTCACAGCTGTTGCATTATCAGGACGTACCCCTGAATAAACGGAATTCTTTACTACTTTAAGTGCTGTGTCTAAATTTGAATAAAATTATTTATAACTTTTAATGTTGTCTAGTAATCCTGTGATTGTTCCCATTTGCAAAATTTTCTTAGAAATGTACAATAACTATGTTTGTATTTGGCCTATCTGAATTAAGATAAAACTCATCTTAGAATTGGCTAATACAGCTTTCAAATAGCTTTTAATCTATTTATTAGTTCATATTTCTAGTCTAATATATTATACATAACATATATAATATATATGCTTATTCATGTATATATGAACACATAGGTTTGAATATGTGTGTGTGTGTGTGTGTGCACATATATGTGAACAAACCGAACCATTTATTTTGTGAGATTTTTTTCCTAACTTTCTTGTTTTCACTAGTTGCACCCCCTGGGAATACACTTTATTTGAAGTTTCAGTTGTTTTTAGAAGATAAACTCCCATAGCATATGTCTATGTTTTCTATTTTTAAACTATTTC
This sequence comes from Rattus rattus, assembly GCF_011064425.1. Classification (NCBI taxonomy): domain Eukaryota; kingdom Metazoa; phylum Chordata; class Mammalia; order Rodentia; family Muridae; genus Rattus; species Rattus rattus. The sequence continues at coordinate 21,756,965 of NC_046165.1, forward strand.
CTCCTATAGATCCATCATAATGAAACATATTTCAAAAACTATTTATTAAGCTTGCGTTACCTATACTATATTACGTATTTCATGGGACAAAAGCAGTTAGCTTTCCCACCAGAGCATGCACGGATGATGACGGCACTCTCTGCTTGCCACAGCTTTCTCCCACATCCAACGCCTCTTGCTGCTCTCCCTTCATACACTAAAGTAGCATTTGATTCACAGGCATTTGGTTATGAATTAAACGACAGCTTGGAGTGTGATGCTATTCTTACTACACACAAACACATGCACTACCCTGAGTGACTCCTCCATCCCTCTTGTTCTAAAAATACCTCCACTGGGTTTGCCATTTTCCCCGGAGGATAACCTGACGAGCCAAATCTTTGGCCAGGGGAATCTGACCACAACATCTGAAATCACTCATGGCTTAATGAGTTGAGTCTGCATGAAGTCAAAATTTAATTGTATGTTTATAAGACGTTTTTATCCAGGCCTCAAATGATTTCTTTTGTACATGTTTCTAAGGGAAATGAAATCAAGTCTGTCCAAACTTTGCTTGTCTGCCCCAGAGAACTGTGTGGTTCACATGAGAAGCACTAAAATTCTCTATTCAGCAAGAGACTAATCTCTGTGGATGCGTCACACTCTGGGCAGGAGTACCGGATTTCAGTTGTTGATTGAATCCACACTTTCCTTAACACCACTTCAACTGTTCTTTTCAGATTCTAGATGTTACCAAACTTTTGGCTAGTCAAAGGTGAATCCACCCACACTCTGTACTCTATTTGAATTTAAAGTCAGAATGTGATGCTGACATCAACTTTCCCATATTTAAGGAAGTTAAGTTCCCATAGGATTTGCTTTTTCAAAATGATTTTTTTATTTTATTTTAGTGTGTTTGTGTGTGTGTGTGTGTGTGTGTGTGTGTGTATGTGTCTATGTGTGTGTTCGTTAAATGTTGGGATGCCACACTTGAAGAAAGTGGCCAGAAGATATCGATGAATCCCCTGGAGCTAAAGTCAGAGGTGGTGGGAAACAAACTCAGATATCTGCAATAGTGGTGCAGTATCTTAAGCACTGATTCATCTCAGCAACCCCAACAGGATTTTCATTGTCATTGTCTTTCTGTTTCCTCCAGTGCACGTCTTCCACAATCATGCCAGATGGTTTACTGGACATTTTAAAGGACTCACTTCTTCATTATACCCTAAGTAACACATTCATTAGAAAAATCTCAAGTCTGTCGCAATTGCTCATGCCCAAAAAATTCATCTTTGCTTGTTTTCTATTGCTTTTGCTTCTGACATTTATATCTCCCACAGCACAGCTCCGAGCTGCTTACTCTCTGGAAGCACACATTCACAAATACATCTTTGAAGCTGCCTGGTTTTGCTCTTAGACAGGAGAAAGGGGCAGGGTTACTGATTAAAATTCATTTCTGGAGATAACAAAATCACTTCAAGCTAAAATCTACTTAGGTTGAAGCATGTATCTGATCTTTAACACAAATGAAACAAACCCTAAGAATAATTTACTGAATATAGAACAGAAAGCATAATCAGACTAGATAGCCCATAAATTGCCAATGCACAGCACAGAGTCGGCTTCTCTCATGTAGAATTCTCATTTTACTTTCCTTGACGACTAAATGGTCAACACCAAAACAGCTCTAGAAAAAAACTGTGGCAACTGGTGACTGGGGTGAGTTAGAGCAAAACAGAAATGCTCACTTTGGGGATTCACTAGATAAAAAGAAAGGGATAGATGAGCAATTTAAATATTCCCCTTTCTGTCCTCAGTGGGAGAGGATGGACCTAGTCCTACAGTAACTTGGTGTACCAGGGTAGGTTGGTATTCATGGAGGGACCTCCCCTTCTCTGAGAAGGGAATGGAGGATGAGAGGAAAGGGGTTGGGAGGGAGGGATAAAAAAGGAGGTGGGAGAGAAAGCTCAATCAGGATGTAAAGTGAGTAAATTAATTAAAAATTCACATATTGCATCCTAATTAATAACAGAACATCCACACAAATATAGAAGTCTTATTTGACCAGAAGACAGACCACAAAAGAATGGGGTAATCTGAACTTGATTCTTCACATTTTTGATAGTTCCCAATTTTATCCCAAAGGGGGGCAATAAAGCTAACAGCCTTAACTGGTCTGAGGTTACAAGTTACATGTAAAGGATGCCAGTCACTGACCAACCTCTTCTTTGTAGAACTGGAAGGTCCATGGAGTGCTATTTTGAGTTTTCTGCACAAAACAACAAACAAACAAACAGACAAACAACAACAAACAAAACAAAACCAAAAGAAAAAAATCTAAACCAAAACCAAACCAAACAAACAAACAAACAAACAAAATGGTGGGTCTCTGATGGTATGAAGAACTCCCATTTCTGGCATAGGGACATTACAACCAGAATTAAAATATCAGAACTAAATAAAGGGTCAACTGGAGCCAACTGGTCAACCTTTTCATCTTTCAGTCACATTTCTAGAGAAGTAACTTATTTGAAAATAGAGACAGGTTTAACTAAGTCAGCACTCTTTGGCAGCAATTTGGCTAGCTTCTAATTAAATTTTAAAAGTTACTCATTTATGTGGCAAAGGCAAACTATTATTTAAAAGAAGACTACCAACGAAAAACTAAAACTCCAACTTTGATGATGATCAAGATGGAACAAAATGCACCTGTGCACACTTACCACCCATTGCCTTAGTTTCTTTTTTCTGTTACTGTAATAAGAAAATACTCTGAGGAAAGAAACTCAAGAGAGACATTGTTTGCTATGATTCAATTCAAAAATATAGTATAACATTAATAGGTAGTCAAGGCAGTAGGCAGGAAGTCACATGGCACCTGCAGTCAACAAGCAGAGAGACAATAAATGTATGCTAGTGCTCATCTCTCATTCTCCATCTTATGCAGTTCAGAGTTTCTACCCACAATTGACGAGTCTTCCCACCTCTATTGACATTCTTAAGATAATCCTCATGAGCATGTCGGAACTATCTCAATAGGCAATTCTTAGTTCCAACAAGTTTACAAGGAACACTGTCTATTACACCCACATGGACTGAGCCCAGGTCTGGATAGGAAATAAGTGCTTGATTTGCGCAAACTTCTGGGCATCCATAGTGCTCTTGACAAGACCTTTTATTCATTCTCCACATCAAACTCCATCTTGTAAGCTCTTCTTATCCCCATGGTACACTATATGAGATTTTGTTCTTCTTTACTTATTGACATATTGTTTCTCAAGGAAACCTATTCCTATAATAGTTTAATCATCCCGAGTTAACCAATGTGGGATACAGATAGAACCTTGTTTTCGTCCATCTACAATGAAGGAATCGCGTCCCTAAAACCTACTCCTGCACCCCATCACCAAATACATCCTGCTTACTTGGGAACCCAAAGGCACATACCATTTTTCTTTTGTCATTATCTCTGTCACTATACTCCTAGACTAAGCAACATGGTCTTTCTCTGAGATTATGATCTAACCTCCTAACAGAAAAACATGCCTTAACTCTTGTCTTCTCACCATTTGTCCATCTCTGACCAGCCATATTCCTCTCAATTAAATGTAAGACAAATCTGGATTTCCTGACTCACAGCTTTAAAGTGCTTTCTAACCCACTCAATAAATTCAAACTTTTTAACCTAATGGGGGAGGAGGTGAGAGTAGTCTATGAAGAAAGGGAAGAAGAGAGAATGATTATAAGGATTATTTTATTTACTACTTGTGGTTTGGAAGAATCCACATGAGATTAAATGAAGCTTGCAAGTTGGGCAAACAAGGCCTCTTTTGTATGTAGTATTATTAGATCCATAACCTTGGTGGTTACTTTCATTTCTCTGTCCTAGACCTTATTCATCGCTTTCTTACTTCAGTTCTTCCAAAAAGTACAAATGAAATGATTCACATATCTAGCACAATAACAGATAGTAATGTGAAAGAAACAGTATACCAAATGGTGCCATATATGACCTAGAACAAGGCTTTGTATTATCACTACCAAGAGAAGGAGGGGACAAGTCTAATGAACTTAGAGCACAGAGAGCATAGAGCATAGGTCTCTAACCTATTAGGAACCCTAGAAAAGGGACTCAGCTAGTTTGGGCTTTCTTTTTATCATGCGAATAAAGAATATAAAACCAAACATTCAGATGAGCTCCCGCGACCATGTTTATAGTCAATGCGTTTCTTCTTCTTCTTCTTCTTTCTCCACCACATGAGAAAGCAGGCACCATCTAGGGGATGAGTCTTTTATGCCACCTTTGGCTGAGAAACCATTTCTGTTGTCTCTTCCTTATGAGAACTATACAGAACTTCTGGACAAGCTTTGGCCACATCCTCTAGGTTATAGCTTTGGGTCCCAGAATAAAGTCCCATTACTTGGCAGATATTTTGATGACCATCCTACTGAAATACCTTGTGGCAGAACTGGAGACTGTACCCATTCTACCTGGGAAAACCCGTGTCCCGACTCGTGATCCTGCAGCCTCTGCTGCCCCCTGGTGGTATCGACTAAAGTTACTGTCCCATCGATGGAGTCAAAGTTCCCAGTAAAACTCAAGAAACAGCTTTTGAGACTTATTGCATTTCGAGTATTGTGTATACAGAGCTGTGGCACAATGTCATGACATATGTTTTTCAATAAAAACTTAACGTTCAAGAAAAATATTAATTTCCCTTGAAAAAAAAAAGATTATTCCCTGAGAGCTAACCAACCATACATGGAACTGTAACTAATTTTATTATCAGAAACACAGAATAAATTAACAGTGCCACTCGCACATGTCAAAGTTTAAAAACAAGAGTTATAAAGGTAATTTAAAATAGTTCAGATGAAGTTCATCGGTTTTACCTAAATGATAGTAATTTCCCCATCTTCAGAATATGTACCATTTGATACTTAAAATTCTCGTGGGTGCCTCTGCTTAGCCCAAATTAAACACACATTAAAGCCTGAAACTGAAATAAAAAAGAGGAAAATTTAGGACTGCTTTATGGAATCTAATATTTCCATCAACTATGTTTTCTCATTTATAAAAATGTCCACAAAGAAAAATGAGTTATATTTGAAATATGGTTTTTGTTTTTTGTTTTGTTTTGTTTTGTTTTGTTTTTTGTTGATGCATCTTAGAAAATGGCCTCTAAGTTGCCACAGTCTACTTATGAAATTCAAAGACTATGACATATTTCTCAACCCTTCTACTATTTCTTTGCCTTTAACTGAGAGTCCGCTAAAGAACCATTTTGTCTTTGAGGGTTTCATTTAAGAAAATGTCTGGTAATAAGATCATTTTCACGTTCTAGGAGGACATCTGTTTCCAATTCCATTCCTGGAAGCCAGGCAGAATCCTGAACAACTCAGATCCATTTGACAGTTTCCCATCCTTGTTTCCACTGGCAAAGTGGCCTTCTTAAATGTTCAACTTTTCTCAAATGAATTAATACCTATAATTTGTGTTCATGCCTAATCTAATGTTCCCAAGCTGGGATAATTTCTACTCAACGATTTCCCACAGCTGTTGGGTAGTAAAGGTGTTCCGTGCTTTGTTTTTTATGTGCCCGCATATCACAATCAATGCAGAAACCACATTTTAATGTATCCGAATCTGTCTTCTTTGGATGCTCATAAATTGGATATGTGCTCAGGGCCTTGTGGGTGTTTTTTTTTTTTCACTGTAATAAACGGTAGTGAAATCTGAGGAGTTATGATGTACAACCTTGGGCTACAAGGGGGTACTTTTGACACTCAAATGTCTCCAGGAGATGGAAAATTCAATTTATTTTATTGCCCCTCTTAAAAGTTCTAAAAGTTCTGGAGAATTAAAAACTGTTCTCCATACTTCTTAGAAGTCTTAAGGTCTGTGACTAGTAGGAATTAAAATGTCTACGCCTTGTATAACATACAGAGATGCTAAAAATAATTTATTTGAGTTGAAGCCAGGAATAAGATGACTGGTACTAACACAGACAGACAAGAATCAGGTAGCTTCTGGTATGCTGGATGTTCACCATCAAGAACTTCAAAGCACCAACCGGATGAACTCCTATTCTTGTTTTCTGAATATTGCTAATACTTTCAAGACTGAAGCTGTCTTTTTTTTTTAAGATTTGTTATTTGTTTTTAATTATATCTATATGTAATGGAGGAGGACATCATGCACAGAGGTATGGGTGAAACACAGAAAAAGACATCAGATCTAGAGCTGGTGTTTTGGGTGGTTGCGAGTTACCAGATAGAGATGTTTGGAATCACATGTGGGTCCTTTGCAGTGCAATATGGGCACTTAACTACTGAGCTATCTCTCTGGACCTCAAGTTGTTATTCCTTAGTGACTAACTTTGTAGGTCCTTCTGCTTAATATGTTCTGATCTCTCATAGTTACTCAGAATCCAAGAAGACTCCTACTTTTATTGTCCTCATCATAAATCTTTAGACACTTTCCAACCAATCTGAGAAACACATGGTTTGTGAACCGTTCATTAACCTCTCAGTTACTGACTTTTATGTCTTGAGCAGACCATGCTGGAAATGGTAACTACTCACTTTTATAGTACCTTAATTAGTCTAATGAGCAACATGGTGATGTAAAATTGGTTTCATTTTTCAATCTCCAGCATGGAAACTGTGCCTGACACATAATTAGTGATAAGAATTATCAATTGAATGAGTGTTGATAGCATACCTTAAAGACAGTCAATTCTAGCTCCACACAAAATTAAATATTATTTCTAGAACCTTAGATTTTATTGTAATAAAGAAATGTGCCCTTGTTAATCTTGACTCTGGGAACAATTTTGGTTGTACAAATACTCTCCTCTATTTGTCAAACTCTAGCTAAAATAATTTTTTTAATTTATGGTAGTTACACAAAATTAACTTCCAGAGATAACATTAATTAAATGGAGTTCACTAATCTTTTTTCTCTCTTGCTCTTAAAAAATAGTATAGTATGTTTACTCCTAATTACTAGGCTTAGATCTATTCACTAGTTAATTTTTAAAACTTACATCCTCGAATACGATGATTTATACACAGAAAATGTTCAAGTATTTATTATATACATAAGGTAATTATAAAGAGTATACTGAGTAAATTAGTTCCTTGCATCTTATATACAGCCAATTTTTTTTTTACAGCCAATTTTGTAATACTCTGCCAATTCCCTATTATATAAAATCTCACCAAGACCAAGTGTTATAAATCTCTGGGCTATTCTGCAATATTATCTATCTACCAAAGTTCTTGACACACAGAGATCAGAATTTTACACTTAGGTCCTGCTTGTACATTCATCAAATTGATCAATGACACAAAAAGTATGAAAATAATCTCCACTACAATACGGCTTTTAAGTTTTGACTTTAGTTACATTCAAGAGCCTCACGCTCAGCTTTCTTCCTAATTCTGGGAATCCAGACACTTAACCCAAGGTCAAGGGAAAATAGAATTTATAGCATGGAGAAGAAAAAGAGCTCATAGAATAATATTCATTGGAAAACCATGAGGCATTTGTGATTAGAATACGTATCTGTTGATTCATAAAGCCCAGGTAATGATCTATAATTAAGTAGCTTTATTAAGTATAAAACAAGGTAAAGTAAAAGTATAAATAGCAAGTGATGATAGATAGATGATAGTGATGATACAAGATAAGTAGATTATAGGTAGATGATAGATAATTAATAGATAGATGATTGACAGATGATAGATATATAGAAAGATATGTAGAGATGATAGATAATTGATGGATGATTGATAGATAGAGAGATAGATTATAGATAAATGGTAGATTATACATGGATCAATTATAGACAGACAGACATATATCATTAAGTCAAGTACTCATAACAGCCATCAGAAATCAAGTGGGAAAGCCCCTTTAAGACAGTTGAAGTTCTCAACAGAGAGAGTTCCTGGCAGAGCAGTGTCCCCTTATGTGACGCTCCCAAGTGATAGAAAAAATAGCAACAAGTAGAACAAACATGTAAAGCCCTGGGGAAACTCAGTAGAAGCTGACAGAGGAGGCTGAGTAGTAGCTGAAATCTTGTTGATTTCAGTGGAGCATTCTCTCTTTGGCCAAGTTTTCCATGAACTTCTGCCTTCTCACTGTAGACACGTTAATATCCCGAGATAAACAATAACATCTGTCAGAAATGTTTAACCTTCGAGCTGCTCTTAAGGGCACAGTGCTTTTATTCTTGGGCTGTTTACCATTCTCTCTTCCCTGTCACAGAGTTGAGGTGAGGGGAGAGAAGGGTAGCTTATTTCCAGGCAGGGGGAATTGGAGGACATTCGATGTGAACATGCTTGGCTTGAAATGGAGCAAGGCAAATCCTGTTTCCAAAGCAGCTTTGCAGGGTTCTTAAACAGCACACGAAATCCCGCCGATGTAATGTATAATTACACTTGATACTTGAGACTAGTATGTTGTCCACTGGTAGATCATAATTATAAAACTCCTGTTGCTGACCCAAATGGACATCATGTGTGAGTGAGTGTGTGTGTGTGTGTGTGTGTGTGTGTGTGTGTGTGTGTGTGTGTGTGTTCTGTTTGCTGTCACTCACTTCTCTCATGTTAATTGCTGCACTTTATGGATATTCTGTCATGCTAGTCATTGTCATGGTTCATAGGTGTTACGGTTCAATTGCCATATTTTTCTCTTCCTTGGCAGCTTTCATAGAATAATCTAGATAGAATAACGGGGAAGGAGGCTTTCAGATTAGATCCATCTTAAATCACTCAGGTCCTATGTCCTAAGTGTGCAGCGTCTTTAGTACTAGGAGTTATTGCTCAACTCCTGAGAAAAAAACCAAAGCTACATTCATAATCTGCAGAGATTTCAGGGCCACTCGGACTACCCTGACCGATCACTTCAAAGTTGTGTGTGTGTGTGTGTGTGTGTGTGTGTGTGTGTGTGAACATACACTCATATATATTGTGTATAATTTGAGGTAGATATAAAAAATATTATTCCTTGAGGCTTTTTCAAACACACTTTGTGTTATTATCAAAGGTCAAAGAGGTATTACTTCCAGAATCAATTGTCCATCATATTACACTTAGAACCACACCTCAATACTTCAGCCCTTCATCCTGGGTTTCTTGCTTTCTTGTTATAGAAGATCGATCCATATTTGTAGGTCAACCCTTGTAGGAAGGCGGTCAGCTCGTCCCTTATTCCAACAAGTCCTCAGAACTCCACTTTAGTTATCCATCCTGGATTCCTAATTTTTTCCTTGTAGCAGACGGGTCCACATTTCTAAGCAAATATTTGTTAGGTGGTAATAAATTCCTCCTAGAAATTTCATTAATAACTTATAAATACTCAAAATTCCCAACTCTACTATAAGGCAAATGCATCAGGGTCTTTCACTTGCAACAAGCACTCCTACAATAGACTCTGCAGTTTGGGCAGGAAGACCGAAGGGCTGGCACAGAGGGTTCTGTGGCGAAGACTGCACACCTAGAGGCTGCAGTATGCACAGTGGGCATTAAGCAATTAGTTCAATGAAGAAGATCTACTTTTCATTATGAGCCTTGCTTTAATGGAGGGAGAATTATCTCAAAAAGTGAGTGGATTAGTAAGATTTTTAACATCTTCAAAGGCAAATTACCATAACCATCTGCCTTGAAATCTGTGAACTCTGGAAGTATGATTTGAGCTAATATATTTCAGGTTTCAAATTCTCCTAGTGAGGAGACATTACTTACATATCTTATTCCCTTGTATATATAAAATATAGTGTTGGCTTTGGGCAAGATGCCCTGGGCAGTTGAGAGAGAGAGAGGGAGAGAGAGAGAGAGAGAGAGAGAGAGGACAGAGGGGGAGGGAGGAGGGGGAGGAGGGAGGAGGAGAGAGAGAGAGGAGAGAGGAGGGATGGAGGGAGGGGAGGGAGGGAGGAGGAGGAGAGAGAGAGAGAGAGAGAGAGAGAGAGAGAGGCTAGAGATAAGATGAGTTTTGCAAAAGTCTCTTCATTAGTAATCAGTGTCATGGCAATGCTGATTTATGTCTGTCTTCTGAGTAGCTGGAACAGAATTCCAAACTAATGCCATTTCTGCTTTCAAAGGACTCTATCTTCTAGACCTCATTTAGCATGAGATAGAGAACACAGATAAATGTCTTATCAGGCGAAGAAGTAATTTCATGTTCTTGCAGTTCTTCCCTCTGTCTATTCAAATGCTAGATGCCCTTTCATCTTCTACAAATGGTTTCCTCTTAATCCGCAAGAAACTAGCCCATTCTTCCTAACAACATCATTATATTTTGAGTGAATTATCACAGAACAATTAAGAGCCGTTCTCATGTGGCACACACTTATCTTGGGCTGTTTGTTTCAAAATTTCATTCAGCTGTGCCCTCCACAATTTCCTTATTTTGTTGAATGCTTCTGTCAGCTCCCAGCAAGGAAAATAACACAGTAGGGGGCAGGGCAGAAGTCACAGGACTATAAGACATCATGGCTGCTCCAAACAATGTTCTCCATTAGAGTTTGCTGAGCTAAAGACAATGCATTATTTTGTTAAATGGTGTTACTGTCGCTGCGGCAAAATATTAACCCATTGGTGGAATATTAACCAAGCTGTTCCTCTGACACGTGTGTGTGTGTGTGTGTGTGTGTGTGTGTGTGTGTGTGTGTGTGTGTGTGTGTGTGTGTGTGTGTGTTTGTAAAGTCCTGCTGTGCCATGGGTTATATTTTCAAGACTTTATAAATAGATTTATAAATAGGTTCATAAATAGGTTTAATGTATTTCAAAATGGTATATTACAGATAAGAATGATGGCTTTAAAAGAAGTCCTGAAACTTCATTCTTACTCAATTGATTGCAAATGATGTGATTTTTAGATGATATAAATTAATCCTCCTAATTTCCAGTGCCTGCATCAGAATGAAGGCTTGTGAAGTTTTTAGTACTAAAATTAATGTGTGTGACTTAGGGATCCATGCAAGAAGACACTGTAAAGGGAGGAGGTATAACTATCAGTCGGCACAATTAAGGCATTTTACCTCAGAATTCCATTAAGCCCTGGTGTTTCTGATTTCATGTCTATTGCTGTGATAAAATGCCTTGACTAAAATCAATTTAGGAAGAAAAGTTTCTTTGGCTCCCATTTCCAGGTTGTACCCCATTGTTGTAAATCACAGAGCAGAAGCTGGAGACAGCTAGTAGGTACATCACAGTCAAGAATAGAGACGAATGTAGGAACCTATCCTGCTTGCTCGCTGCTTCTGTTCTTATTTAGCTCTCTTCTGTTCTATACAATTCAGGACCCTTGTCTAGGGAATGGTGTTACCATCAATGAGCTGGATGAGAGCTGTTAACAATCGAGACAATCCCCCACAGACATGTTCACAGGCCAGTCAGATCAAGAAATCTTTCATTTGAGATTTCTTCCCAGTTGACTCTAAGTTGTGGCATGATGACATTTAAAACTAACACAGAGGAAATAAAAATACTGAAGTGTGTGTGTGTGTGTGTGTGTGTGAGAGAGAGAGGGGGAGAGAGGGGAGAGAGAGAGAGAGAGAGAGAGAGAGAGAGAGAGAGAGAGAGAGAATGTTGGTGAGAATGTAGCATCCCTATGTTTTACTAGTGGGAATGTGCAACTTACTTAGTGGGTCTTCAGAAGTCAAGCAAACAATTTCATGAATTGGAGATTCCACTCCTATGTGTATGTACAAGAGAATCAAAGGCAAATATTCAAGTTCATATTAAACTTGTACATAAATATCCATAGCAACATTGTTGCAATTAGCTAATTGGAGAAACAGTCCAAAGAATCGTCAACAGAAGACTAGGTCAATTACAATACCGTATATTTGTACAATATAAAGTTATTCAGCTTTAAATATTGCCAAAATGTTCATATTATAACTTGTATGAACCTTGAAACAATGCCCACTGAAACAAATCAATCACAAAAGATAACATACTTTTTAAATCTACTGATGGGGTTGGGGATTTAGCTCAGTGATAGAGTGCTTGCCTAGCAAGCACAAGGCCCTGGGTTCGGTCCCCAGCTCCGAAAAAAAAGAAAAAAGAAAAAAAAAGAAATAAATCTACTGATATAAAATGTTAAACATATAAATAAGGCTGAGCGGTAGGTGATAGGGAAATAATTCCCAACATGTAGAAGGATGGCATTGGTCATTACAGAAGTGTTCTAAAACATGTGACTAGTGGGCTATAACCCTGACCATACTAAAGATCACTGGAATACACATATAACAAATAAAACTGAATTGTCACTAAAATTATACCCAAATATAAATACTCCCTGACTCCTGTTCCATGCACTTGGATATTAGGGCTCTGAGTTCACCCTGTCTACTGCACAAAGATGTTTTTGTAATAAGATCTGAGATATGCATTCATCTATGTGTATAGAGATGGTTATTTAGAAAGCAGTTTGCTCATAGGCCCCACTTAAAACTACTACTTTGTTAAACTAGAGTAGTATACCTTTTGTTTGTCTACTTGTTTTAAATAGTGGAGATTTTGTTCCATATTTTGGTGTTCTGAATTTACCAAAGCCATTGAAAGTTAGCATTATAAATTGAAATTGTTTTGAGTAATAGCCCAAAGTGTTCTTCCCCTTGGTGTTATTCAACTTTAAGTAATTAATGCATTTCTTGAAGTCGTTATCATTTGGCAGAAATTATTGTCTAGTTAATGGTGTGGAGCTAGAAGTAAAAAGCATAGCTTGAAGTTATCTTTATACACCCAACTGCTCTCCCTAAGTAGGCTGGATGCTTCATTCTGTCTTTCTATCTATAATAAGTCATGTCATGTTGAGTGAAATTCTGGATAGAAGTGCCCTTGTCACCATCCTAGCAGGAATGAAGATATTCTGGGGATGCTTATGACTACCCTTTGGCTGTCAAAGCCACAAACCATGGACTACTAGAAATGGAAAATTCCTCAGGACTCTTATACTGGGATGAAGAAAATGGTGAGGCCTTAGTGTCAGCCAGAGGCTGCTTATCTCTGGAAGAGATTTCACATGCTTCTGAAAACCCGTCAGATCATCTTGCAGGAGGCTCAGATTAGACAATGATGATGTACAGGACCATATCTTAACCACGACTGCTTATTTATTCATGCCTTTTGCCTTTTATTTAAGCCTTATCCTCATGTCAGGATCCTAGAAATGGACCTGTGGAGTCACGGGAACTTTATCTACCATGTGGTGACATGGAATAAATATTCATTCTCTGTGTTTCCCTTTCACTTCATCTGCTTAAGTAGACTATTAGACTAATGGCCACTATTGACTTCTTAAGCCTACCAGGATCCAAGTCATGCCCCTAACAACACTGGTAACACATCAGAGAATAACAAGACATTAGAAAGAACATCCTGAATTGTTCTCCCCAAGTTTTTATTTATACTTCTCCTCACATTTTCTAAAGTTCTTATTCCACATGACAGTCCCAAGTCACTCACCTAATTGGTTGCACCTGTTAATTGCAATGTTCAGAGCCAAGATCTCATGTTCAGCAACTAAACCACAGAGGAAGGCCACATTTCTCTCCTGAGCTCACCAGGAGAGAACGGGAATGCTGTGGAATGTATCTTTCTGCCAAGCCCAGAAGGAAGTAAAGAAAGGAAAGGACTGAGAAGCCCAATGCACACCCTGCCGGAATACATGTGTCTGCTCACTGCTGTAAGCCTCCACTCCTGACACTAGCATCCTTCTCGCCCTGGAGCAGCCAGAGCATCCCTGCTGTAACCAGCACATGCAGATTTCAGCGTTGCTGTCAGTGCAAACTATAAATATCAAAATGAACTCCAAAGGGATTTGTCACATAGGGAGCATGGATATTTCAATTTATGGAAGCACCATTTACAAGGAAGATGCATAGCATCTTAGAACAAACTAATTATTCGTGGATATGTGCCTTGGACTAAAGGGACAGAGGTAAAAAGGGTTACCATTTTAGGGGAAAAAAATAAGATCTACTAACAGTCTTCAGTCTGATTTATAATGCCAGCATAGTGAGGCAGAGGTGGTGCTCTTTCTATTTCCTGTTCCACTCACTCCTCACCGTGTGTAGCTGAGAGCATTCACATTTCCTGTCTGTCTTACTGAAGAATGCATGTTTGTGTCTTACGTGTAACTCTTATTTACCCAAACATTTCTGCTTTTTAAAAAATATTTATTTATCTATTCTATATAAGTACACTGTAGCTGCCTTCAGACACACCAGAAGAGGGCATCAGATCTCATTACAGATGGTTGTGAGCCACCATATGACTGCCAGGATTTGAACTCAGGACCTCTGGAAGAGCAGTCAGTTCTCTGCACATCTCTACACAAGTACCCTGTAAGCTTACAAGAACAAAAACTGTGAGATAAAGTTTTCTGACTCAGAAGTGAGACTTCTGCATGGGATTTTCAAACTGTCATTCAACACAAATTGGAAGTAATTGTTTCCCTATGTTACACCTGGATAGTATTAAAAAGTATAATTCTGGTGTAATAAGGTGAAATGGTGTCTAACCATTACCTACATTTCCTTATTTAAGAAATTCTAACAACTTACCTGAAGAAAAATGTCTTGCTCTTTATAATTGGCTCTTAGGAAACATTGCTGAAATTCTGGTTCATTGTTTCTCTTGTGAGATAGTTTGATTATTAAGAAAGCACAACATTTTTTATTATGTATCTTATATTTTGAAAATGTTTTCTTTGGTTGTCATTTTCTTTTGACATTATGACTCTTTGATGCAGTGGAGAAATTCTAGTTTTGTTTATATGGATCAAGTCTAGACAGTTTTTCATCTCCTGCCTTATGGTTTAGAAGAAGACTTTTCCATGGCAAAGTTGTTTTAAGAAGAAAATGTGCATTTAAGGTGTTGTTATTAATCACAGTCACTACTGCTCACAACACTTGAGCTCACTCTGACACTGTAAAATGGTATAAAATTTAAGAAAACAATTTCTTAATGCTTTCAATGTTATCCTTTTACAATAGAATGTTTTTATTTCTTACTATTGAATAAAGCATCAAGTAGAGCTGTAATTCTATTCTTTAAAAAAATCAAAACCGAGCCAAAAAGTTTATCTGGCCTTCCTCTAGAGTCCAGCAAATCCTCTATTTTCTGTCTCTCCCCCATTTATTTATTTATTTATTTATTTATTTATTTATTTATTTATTTATTTATTTATTTAATTCATGTTTAGTTTCACCTTCCTTTAGCTATTTAAACACTTACATCATTTCTTTAAAATGTAGTTACTTAGGAAAACTTTGCATGGTTTGGGTTGCTGTTTGTTTTTGAGACAGGGTTCAATCATGTCGCTCCAGCAGGCCTGGAAGCTCACTACATAGACCTCTGCTTCCGAAATGCTAGGATGTGAGGGTTAGGGACATGTACAACCATGCCCAACCATCCCCAAGACATTTAAGTTGAAAAAAAAAGTCCCTCGGTACCAGTTACTTTTCTATATCAAAGCATTCCTAGATGTTTTCATATTTGGACTTTGACTTGAGTTCTATTATTGTTTAGAACAGGGATGTGTTCCTCCTGATTGCCTATGACTTATTTTTTTCTCCTTGTGTAATGCCTCACCAGCTTTTATTTGGTCTGTGCTTAGATATTTTAAATGTGTTTCTGATGATTTTTTTTTCTTGGTGAGTCATGAATAAAAACGGACATAAGGAGGATGTGATGGATAAGCTCGAAAAACTTAACGTCTCATTTGGAACTTGTAGTTCTACAAAGTCCATCACTGAGGAAAGAATTGTTGTAAGCACAAGTTATGTAGGAATTACGTAGTTCTGTAGACAGGAACAACTGATGCAAAGCAAATTTCCTCATAGAATGCTATATTGGGTCTTTAGGAAGGAGGGGACCTCTGCCATTAGCACCAAGTGCCTGGACATCCATGTCTTGAACTTGTTTTTAGCCCACATCATATTATGGTCACTGGTTCAGTAGAGAGGTTTCCATAAGGTCACAGACGAAAAGGGACACTTGAAGATTCCAGTAGCTATTTATTGTCTGCACCATTCATGCTCGACCTGCTTCCGTGGGCAATTAACCACCCACCCCCACTCTTATTCAGCGAGCACAGAGTACTGAAACTACATGAAGTATACATGTTAAAAAATAATGAGTGCAGGCTCTTAGGTAGTAAAAGAGAGAGTCGTGCAAATATTGGAAGGACAAGTGCAAAGAAGGGGGAGGAAAGGAGGGCTCTTCAGAGGACGTGCACCCATGGGAATTTCAAACGGCCTGAGTTGCAGTGAAAGGAACTTAAAATTCCACTCTCTGGAAATTAGTCTATGCCATATATATATATATATAATGGGCTTGAATGCCAAGGTAAAAAAAAGTAGACTAGATTAAATCTATTTTTTATTTCAAGTTAAGCTAGCTGTCTATGAAAAGGTTTATCTAAAATAGAATGAGACACACGTGCCAGGGAACCCCAAAGTGGAAAGAAAGGTCATGTGTAAGCATAGAAAATCTGAGATCTGGCATACATCCCAACGGTAGCCCAGCTCCTTACATATAGAAGGCACACATTAAATATTGAATGAATTAATGAAAAATAAATGACTGGCGAGGTTTTTTGAAATCAGGCATTTCTAGAAGTTCATAATTTATAACAGTCTCATCTCAAGGTTTGAGCCACACATTCTCCTCAAGCACAAGATTCCTCCTAGAGGAGCAGTGTCTTGCCTAATGAGAAAGACAACATTAAGGAACCAGAGTCAGGAACACAGCAGCAATTAAGCCAAGGAATTAATGTTTCCTAAGCACTCAAGACACTGCTTTGCACAAATTAAATGCTGCATAACTGATAGAGCTATCCGTTAAGTAAATAATGAAGGCTGGAAGACAAGACCAAGATAAGGCTGTAACAGAGTAAATGTTCAAGTCAGATGCTTTCGCCTCCTTTAAAAGTACCTGGTTCCCATTTTATTCTCCCCTGCCACTTCATTATTTTTGAAAAGCTCCAAAGAAGTTTATTAAGCATTTTAAATGCTTCATAAACAACATTTAAAATAAAATCCTTTTTATAATTAAATATGAGCAATGTCTCAAAAAAGCCTCACGAGTAAAGACCAGAGTGGTTCTTCGGGAGATGATGTACACATTTGTAGTAGGACCTCATGAGAAGTCTTTGTCATATCGAGAAAATGCTCTCAAAGGTAACTGTGAGAGCCTGGTTCTTTTCTAAATCGTTATTCTTCCTGGTTCATAATATGATTTTTTGTCACATGTTTCTGCCTGTTATATCACCCTTGCTAGGGACATGAATTATTGGGCCCACGCTCAACTGGAAACTCCAGAAGCATGAGCTTTATCTTTTAGAACATGATTCCCTAGAGTATTTTGTTATGCTAATATGATGTTGACCAACGTAACTCCTCTTGGAAACAGGTACATTTGAATTAAGGTGTACACAGAAAGAGAGGGAGAAACATTTGCTTCATGACACAAAGCTCCGTGCAAATGATCTGTTAAGGCAGAGAAGTCAGAAGTAAGCAGGATACAGCTTGTCCAGTTTTGTGGATTTTAAGGCCTGGGGATTTCAACTTAAAAACAGCAGAAAGTCATTAATGGTATTTAACAAGATTGCCTGTCTATACCTTGATTTTTAAAAACTATCCTTTCCATTTAGAGTGAAGAATACACTTAAAAAATGAAGAAGAAACATCTGGTAGCTGTCATTTCAGTCAGTAGAAATGACTAGTTTCGACTTTAGTAGTAGCTGTGGAAATGAAAAATCACGAAGAGGCTGAGTGGAGATCAACTCCTCTGGAGATAAAGAAGAGTAGTGTTAAGAATACAGACTAGGTTTTGTGGCACAAGAAACTAGGAACCATTTCTCAATGACAAGTGTTTTTCAAATATGGGTTCTGGGGAAGGAACACATTATCACTTTAGCTCATGTTAACCTTCAGAAGCCAGATTCGAGTCCTCCAACTAGAGATAGTAAGTAAGGAGCAGGTCGTATGAATGGGAACCTAAGAAATATCAGGGATAAAGAAATACATGTGATGTTTATATCAGACTATCATAGGATTCAAATTTACAAGCTTGCACACCAACCTCTTACCCCGGTCAAAACAGCCGCAACTTGAGCTGTTGCTTTCTACATAAGTTAAAACGGATGTCTACAACTTTAAGATTATAATGCCCTCCATTGGACTTAGGATGTACCAGTGTGCTGTTCTGTGCATGTACTGGCTAGAGCTTATTTTTATACACCCCAGAAATATTTCCCAATCAGGCTAAGAATTTCCCATCAGGCCTAAGTCTAAAGTATTCCACCATTTTACAAAGGCATACCTTTGGAGGCCAAGCATTCAACAGGTTGCACCTTCAGGGGACATTTAAGATCTACACTATAGCTCATGTCTGAAGCTACTTTGAAAGGAAAAGGAAGCTGATGAATGAACATGGTTTTCACCCCTGGGTATACAGAGATGGAGATGAGTTTCTCCAAGCTTCTCTGATGCTCTAGGAAAGATCCAATATCAATCACCCAAGGAACCAGTCATGTTGATCATCCATTCTTTAGCAGGCTTGCCTTTCAGCCTAAACTCACATCATCTGTGCATCATTACCACCGCTGGCTAAGAGTAATAATTGCAAGTAATAATTGCATGCAAGCCTTTGTCTTGCTAGTAGGATGATTGAAGTGATGTGAATGTACAAGACCAAAGAGAGAATGAGAAAAGATGTGAAAAGCTTCAAAATTTGTTAATTTACTGATCATGTACAGCCAAGAAATTTGAAAGAAACTCTAGTTATGAAAAAACTTCAACAAAATTTAAGATGAATTTAAAAGCAGTGTAGAGAGATGGTAGAGTGGGATGAACAGGGGTTGAGGAGCCAAAAGATTATTTAAATCAGCCACAGTAAATAGCTGACGAGTTGAAATCTTAAAAAAGAAAAAATAAATAAAAATTAAAAAATAATTAAAAAAAAGGTAAGCCAAACATTTTGTAGTAAACTTGGAATCATGGAGATCAGTTACATACACAGTTAAAATATGCATTTTTTTTCTAGAACACACAGGTAGAAAATAAAATATCCCATAGAACTAGAATCAATGAATTTCCAAGTTGAAACTCTTAGTGAGAGAGACAAGGTCTTCATCTTCCTAGAATGCTAGAGCTCCCTACCTATGAGGCCAATTGTGAAAGCCTTTTTTTTTTTTTTTTTTGTATTTTTTGGTTTTATGTTTTTTCTTTATTTATTTTTATTGTATTTTTTTATTTACATTTCAAATGTTATCCCCTTTCCCAGTTTCTCCTCCACAACCCCCCATATTCCTGTGCAAAACCAAGATCTGAAGTTTCAGATTTCTGTGTTGAAGTTTGAGGGACTACCTGTAGAAGCCAGAAAACACGAAAGGAGCTATGAAGATAGTGGAAGGAAATATATGTGGTACGGAGATGGAATGTGGAAAAAACTAGAGATGAAAAGATCGAATTTGGGATGAAGCCTAGAGGAGGAAGGAAGATAGTGGGAAGGGGGCCAAAATTATAGACTATGAAAAAAATCATAGGAACCTACTAACATATAGGCTGACTAAATGTTATTTTTAAAAAGAAGCTTGGCTGTCACTGAAACTGAATGAGAAGAATCTATTACGGAAAGCAATACACACCTTGGATATAAGATAGGGAAATCAAACTGTGATCGAGCTGGAAGAGTCCTCCCTATTACCTAGCTTTCACTATGCCAGAAAGTATATTGCATTGAAAAGTCATCAATTACCTGACCCAATTCTGAATTCCATGTGTTATATTACTAACCAACCAGAAAACTATGCCCTCCAATGGAGCAGTGGCATGACTATTTTGGAGGTAACCAACTATTTCCTGGTCTAATCTGAGGCCTACTCCACGAAATAGAATTCATGCCTGAGACTATAAACCTTATCAAAAGCTGGTGGATAGGGAGGTCACAGGCCATATGGGAGAATCTACTTCTGACATTTTTCTTAATGGATTTATAATTAAATTGTCTTCTAAATATTTGCGTTTATACTCATGGACTACAGCAACTTCCTGTCTTAGAGAGAAGCCACAAATGGCAGACGAGACAGTCAGAGCAGAGACAAATGTCCTGCTAAAGTGCTGTGAGTAAGAGACCAGCGAGTACTGAGTCCTACATAAAACATTCACACGTGTCTGACTTTAAGGGCCAGTGGAAAGACGGCATGGAAGGAATGTAAGAGCCAAAAACAGAGGGGTTTTATAAAATGCTGTCCTTTAGATATGACATGGCTCTCACAATCATGATCACACAGTAGTTCTCCCCAACCACAAAAGACTTGCTCAAGGCATGAAAACTGAAAACAGATAGGAACTAAGATAGGATGACGTTATCAGAAAGAAAAAAAAGAACGGAAAAGCAATGGGTGAGTGGGTGAGATGTTATCACTGTTTATTATATAGAAGTAAAGAGCTGTCAAAAACTTACAACTAATAAACTCCCCAGCACCTGGTGAGCATCATCCCACTCAACGTTCATGAGAGCTCTTTGTCTATGTTCCATGGATGAGTGAAATCATACACTGCTTGCCTTACTATGCTTGATTTACTTTATGAATCACAAAGGTCTCCAGTTCTACCCCTACTCTTATATATGACAGGACCCCATACTTCATATGGCTGAATTATATTCCGTTGTGTATATGCACCATATTCTATTTACATACCTGTAAGTTGATGGTCACTTATTTCATTATCTATTTTGAGCAAGGCTTCACTGAAGCTTGAATTAAAACTATCCTTGACTTATTCCCTTTCCTTTGCATCTATGTTCAGCAGTGGGGTTGCTGGATCGCTTGTGGTTCTATTTTTATGTTTATGAGGGAATTCTGACCTGCTTTATATAATGGTGATTTATAGTTTTCTCTAGCACTTTTCATAAGTTATAGTTATGTTTCCTGAGGTCAACTTAAATTGTGGTTTTAATTGGGATTTCTTTGATAACCAATGATATTGGATATTTTCATATACCAGTAGACCATTTATGTCTCATTTTGAAAGATGTCTATTTGGGACAGGTGCTCACTTCTCAATAAAGCTACTAATGCTTCTATTATTTTGATAGTGAGATTCCATAGTACTTTCTATTCTCAGGGTGCCAACACCTTGCTAGATCTACAACTGCCAAATATTTTTTTTCCTACGGCGCAGGTTGTATTTTTACTGTGTTGTTTGTTTCTCTTGCTGCACAGATCCTTCCTAATTTTATGCAACCATAATAATTTAACACTTTTGCTTTGTTTTTAGTGATCTAGGGTCTTAGGAAAAAAATCTTTACCTATTCTACTAGTCCAATATCCCTTATAAAAGTTTCAGGTCAGGTGTAGGGTTGGTGAAGATCCTTTCCCAATCTGTAGGCTGCCATTTTGTCCTATTTGTAGTGTCCTTTGCCTTACAGAAGCTTTTCAGGTTCATGAGGTCCCATTTATCAATTTGTTGATTGTAGAATCTGAGCTATGGGTGTTCTATTTAGAAAATGGTCTCCTGTACCAAAGTGGTCATGGGGTATTTCCCAATTTCTCTTCTATTAGATTTAGTGTATCCAGTTTTATGTTGAGGTCATTCAACTACTTGGACTTGAGTTTTGTGCAGGGTGATAAATATGGATCTATTTTCATTCTTCTCCCTGTAGAGATTCAGTTAGACCAGCACCATTTGTTAAATTCTTCTTTCTATCATAATTTTTAGCATTTTTAGTAAAAAATCAAGTGTCCATAGGTCTGTGGATTTATTTCTGGATCTTCAATTTGATTCCATTGATCAATGTATCTGTTTCTATAGCAATACCATGCAGTTTTTAATCACTACTGTTCTGTAGCACAGCTTGAGGTCAGAGATGGTGATCCTCCTGAAGTTCTTTTATCATTCAGGATTGTTTTGGCTATCCTGGGTCTTTTTATTTTTCCATATGGAGTTCAGAATTGCTCTTTGAGGTTTATAAGAAACTGTATTATAATTTTGATGGGAATTGCGTTGAATCTATAGACTGCTTTTGGTAACATGACTATTTTCACTATATTAATCCTATGTATCCATGAGCTTGGTAAATCTTCTCTTCTAATATCTTCTTCTAATTCTTTCTTCAGTGACTTGAAGTTTTTCTCATACAGATTTTCACTTGCTCTGTTAGAATTATGTTGTAGAAATCATTTAGATTCTGGCCAGAGGTTTCTTCCTTTCTTATTTAAGTTCTGAGATGTAAAGCACACACAACCTTTATATTTACAATTAGCCTTAAACAACACAAGATCTTGGCAGATATTACTGTCTATGTTGTTAGAAGCCACTTCTCTTTCAAAAACCCCAAGTTATTACTTACTATGTTTCATCTGGGCTATTCTTAACTCCAATTGGCCAGTCCACAGTTCTAGATTCGTATTATCTTGACACCTAACCCATGGCAGTTTCTTCCTTTTCCTCCTCCTGCACTCTTCTCGCCCTTGTGGTACCTTTCTGACCCTAAGCCTATGAAACCTAAACCCCATCTATGTGTATGTATGTCTCTTCTGCCCAACTGTTAGCTATTGGCATCTTTATTTACCAATCAGAAATAACTTGGGAGCAGGGTCACTTAGCACCTTATAGGAAAACTCTTTCATCTCTGAGGCAACCAATCTTGGGGGTCAAATATTAACATTAAAATACAAGTAGCATTAGGCCGATCCACTATAGAGTTACACCAAGATGTTTGATATTGTTTGTGACTATTGTGAAGGGTGTTGTTTCCCTAATTTCTTTCTCAGCCCATTTATCATTTGTATAAAGGAGGACTACTGATTTCTTTGAATTAATTTTGTATGAAGCTACTTTGCTAAAGCTGTTTATCAGCAGTAGGCGTTGTTTGGTAGAATTTTTGGGGTCAGTTATGGATACTATCATATCGTCTACAAATAGCAATACTTTGGCTTCTTCCTTTCCAATCTTTATCACCTTGATCTCTCTTAGTTGTCTTATTGCTCTGGCTAGAACTTCAAGTGCTGTATTGAATGGATAAGGAGAGAGTGCACAGCCTGTCTTGTCCCTGATTTTGGTGGAATTGCTAATACCCAAAATTTACAAAGAACTCAAGAAGCTAGACACCAACGACTCAAATAACCCAATTTAAAAATGGGGTACAGAGTTAAACAGAGAATTTTCAACAGAGGATTCTTGAATTGGCGGAGAAACACTTAAAGAAATGTTTAAAGTCCTTAGTGATCAGGAAGAAACAAATCAAAACAACTCTGACATCTCGTCTTACACATTAGAATGGCTAAGATAAAAAAAAAACTCAAGAGATAGCACATGCTGGCAAGAATAAAAAGCAAGGGAAACACTTTTTCTTTGTTGATGGGAGTGCAAACTTGTACGACCATTTTGGAAATCAATTTGGGCTTTCTCAGAAGACTGGGAATAGTTCTACCTCAAGACCCAGTTATATTACTCCTGGGCATATACCTAAAAGATGCATCAACATCCTAGAAAGACACTTGCTCGACTATATTTATAGCAGCTTTATTCATAACAGCCATAAACTGGAAACAACTTAGATGTCCCTCAACTGAAGAATGGATATGAAAATGTGTGACATCTCTGCGATGGAATACTATTCAGCTACTAGAGACAAAAACATGAAATTTGCAGGCGAATGGACAGAACTTGAGAGTAATCACCCTGAGTGAGGTAACCCAATCTCAAAAGGACATGAATGACAAGAACATGTTGTCCTCTGAAAGTCTTCACCCAGCAGCTGGCCCAGACATATACAAACACTCACAGCCAAACAGTAGATGGAGCTTGGGGACTTTTATAGAAGAATAGGAGGAAGAATTGCGGACCCTGAAGGGGATAGGAACTCAACAGGAAGACCAATAGTGTCAACTAACCTGGACCCTTGGGTCTCTCAGATATGAACACCAACCAATGAACATACATGGGCATGTTCCTAGGCATCTGTGCACATACGTTGCAGATATGCAGCTTGATCTTCATGTGGGTCCTGAACAACTGGAACAGGGGATATCCCAAAAGCTTTTGCCTGTCTGGGACATGTTCTTCTAGCTGGGCTGCTTTGTCTGACTTCAGTGGGAGAAGAAAAGCCTAGCTTCACAGAGACTTGAAGTGTCGGGGGATGGGGAGGCATCCACTCATAGGAAAAGGAGAGGAGGGATGGGAAAAGGATTGTGGGAGGAGGTAACCAGGAGAGGGGCAATGGGTAGGATGTAAAGTGAATAAGTAAAAAAATAAAATCAAATTAAAAAAGTTTTGTGTCTCCCATTTATGTCTTTAATCCATTTTTTTGGTTGATATTTGCAAGCGGCAAGAGAAATGGATCTACTTTTATGTGTCTGCATGTCAATATCCAATACTTCCAGCCCATTGAACACTATCTTTTCTTGTTATTACATCTTTAAAATATTATTTTGTTATAGATCTCTAAGTATACCTCTAGCCTCATGATTGCATTGTTGAAATGTCCACCTGTTCCAATGTCCTGTAGTCTATCTCTGCCTTTCAGTGTGTAATATTTACTTTTCTGTAACAGCTATTGGATACAACATTACTTGACTCCAGCTGTGGGAAACCATAAAAACGTAATACCAATTAGTTAGTCTACTGTTGAATAATATATCTCTCAGGGTACATTCACCAATAACTGCACAAAATCAATAATTTTCTATTGGTTGCCATCATTGATCTTGTAAACACGTTTGCACTTAATCTTTAGGAGATTAAACTGAAATTGCCTCTGCAATGCTTTCTGTAAGACAATATTTACTCACCTTTTGTCCATATAAAAATTATCTCATGGGAATTACCTTAGGTTTAAACATCTCAGCTTTAGATGGATCGTTAATAATAAACACTTTCTATCATAGAAAAGCAATCAACGTTTTGGAATTCCCCCCATCTATCTGGTTCTGTAGACACAGTAATTAAAATTCAAATCCAGTACCAGGGCAGAGATGTCTTTTTATTTTAGCAATTCTTGAATTCCATCTCTAACTGTTGGTAGTAATTTTTCCTGACTCCTACTCACAGCTTTAAAATCACTCGCCCAGAGGCTCACAGGATTCATACATGTCTTGAAATGTATCTGGACTGAGAGGAAGAGCTCTGACCTGTGATCTACAACTCTGATCACAACATTGGTAAAATACGATGCTGATTGAAAACTAAAGTTGAAGAAAATAATTTTCATATTTTACCTGAAAATGTCAGTAATATTATTCAGTTCCTAAATTCGAATGCTTTTCTCCAAGCTAACCATGTATATCAAGATACTCAAACACTTTGAGCAGTAATAGCTAACACTCCACCAGGCATAGTGTTAATGCATGATGCGTGCTATGCCTGAGTATTTGGATCACTATACAAAGTTGGTAACATGTCCATTTCATAGGTAGAAAAACTGAAGTGCCAGGGGTTAATGAGTTAGATTGACAAAGCTAAGAGAGATGATAGAAAGGGAATCCAGTAAAGTAAAAGTATTGTACAATTATAATTAAGCAAGCAGATCTTTTTATTCCAACTTTATTTGCACAAACTTTCAGTATGGACTTCTCTTATTCTTACCATACCAAAGCTAACAGTCAAAAGTAAGAGATGCTCAAAACTGGTCCAAAGTAGCTCCTCCCTGAAAACACAGACCTAAGATTCCAAATGCCTACTGACTGGTGCTTAATTATAGCCAATATCAAATCTGCATGACACCACAAATCTACAGAAAAAAAAAGACCAACTTTGTATCCTGAAATGCACCCTTTCTCATGACATTTCTTCGCTGGATTCAAAAGCCTCCAGTGAAAGAGAGACTCTATGCAGGCAAAGAATCAAGCAAAGAGGAAAAATTACAAGTCAGAAAGAGCCGTGTTTGTTTTTGCCTTGTCAGCAAGGCTGGGAATCCATCTTGTCATGAGTTGCCTGCAGGAAGCCACCCACACTGATCAGAGTTGGCAGCCCAATACTGACAGATAAACTTCTCTATTATACTTGACTTTTATTTCTTGCATTTGAAAATGCTAATTGCTAAAATTTGACCATGTTGAAGTTGTCAAGGGAAGAAAATAGACTCAAGGTAAACATATAATACAAAGAAAATTTAGCCGAGCACCAAACAAGTTGGTCTTATTTCAGGGGAATTATTCGTATTGAATATTTCTACTTATTCTCCTGTACTTGACAAGGCCAATGATTTCTGAATAAAATATCGCATTCTTCTGGGCCTCCAATTTGAATTTTTGTACATGATTTCTTTCAAGGATGCTGTGATTTACAATTGATTTGCTATGGTTTGAGTGTTTGTGCCTCTCCTGCACTTCAGGAAAAAATGCAGATGTGGATTTTTAATCTCCCTAAAGAGTGATAGGTATTAGGAGGGAGGAAATTTGAGGTAGTGAATAGGCCACAAGAGTTGTGCCCAAATGAATGACATTAACGTATTATATGGATTAAATCTAGAGTGTCACTTTCTTAATTACCTTTCTACTGCTTGACAAGACATCATAACCAAGGTAACATATAGAAGGAAGAATTTATTGGGGATTGCTTACAATTTCAGAGTGTGAGTCCATGGCTGCCATGGTGGGGGAGTATGGCAGCAGGGAGGCAGGCATTGAGCTTGAATAGTAGCTGAGAGCTTATATCTGATCCACAAGTAGGAGAGGTACGTGCGCGCGTGTGCACGCACACACACACGCACACACACACACACACACACACACACACACACGGGGGGGGAGAGAGAGAGAGAGAAGAGACAGAGAGAGAGACAGAGACAGACAGAGACAGAGATAGAGAGACAGAGACAGAGACAGAGGGACAGACAGAAACAGAGACAAAGCATGCACTAAATGGGAAATTACATGGCTTTTTGAAACCTCAAACCCAATCCCGGGTGATAACATCCTCCAACAAGACCTCACCTGCTCGAAAGCCCCACCTCCCCAAGACCCAAGTAGTGTCACTCCTTAATGACTTAAGTATTTAAACATTATGAGGGTTGTTCTTATTTAAACCACAATGCATTCAAATATATAAGCCTGTGGGGATGAGTCTCACTAGGCAGTCATCTATAGGCTACTATTGCCTATACATGGCCTTCAGCTAGAGGGTTTGATACCCTTTGTTTTTTGGTTTTTTTTTTTTTAGAAGTTCTTGAAATTTTGCCAGGTATAGCCTAACTGGAATAAACTGGGCACTAATGGTGAACATTTGAGGGTTATACTATAGCTCTGGCTATACCCTCTAGCCTTACCCTTTGTGTCTTGGTCTCTCACTATGCCAACAAAATCTGTTATATATGAAGAATATATAACAAAATATTATATAACAGAAGAATGTATAAGAGTTCAGCTCACCATGAACTAAGCTGTTCCACCAGGATGGATATAAACTTTCTCACACCATGGACCAAAATAAAAATTTTCTACCTTAAATTGCTTTCATCAGGCCTTCTGTCATGGTGATAGGATAGTAGTCCATACAGAAAATTGATACTGATACAGAATGTGGAGTAATTGGTGTGTCTAACCCTCACCACATGGTGATTGAGGTCTTTTAATGTGTTGGTACAATGGATTTTGAAGAACTTGGATGCACAGCTAGAGAAGCCTTAGAAGCCCATAAATAGGCCTTCATGAATGATTCTGGTAGGAGTTCAGAGGACCAGAATGTGGACAGGGATGTAGACAGTAAGAACTGCATCATGAAGGTTCTGATGGACATAAGGACTGTATTGACTAGAGCCAGTTGTTGTCTATGCTAATGATTTTCTTGTTATTTTGCCTATATGCTGAAAAATTGAGTGAGGTGAAATTCAGAAGTAAGGAGCTAATTAATTTAGTGGAGGAAAATTTAAGATAACATCACTTTCAAGCTGTAGTATGGTTATTACTAGCTTCCTTTAGTGAGGTTTAGAGTAAGAAAAAGAAGCAAATGAAAAGCAGAATGATCTGGAAATTTGTAGTTTGACTACAAAAGGGGGATTGTTTATAATTGGAAGCTAAAAGGCCTTAGTTGCTAAGAGATTAGTAGTATTAGAAGACTCTACTCCATGTGTTTTCTATACCTTGTGTGTGTCTTCCCACCTCAATTAACCTAACCCAGCTAATCTCTCATGGGCATGCCTGTAGGCTAATAATCCCTCATAGGCAGACCTGAAGATTTATCTCAGAGATGATTCTAGAACGTGTTAAGTTGATTAAAAAATATTAACTATCACAAGGGCATTTGGGGAATTGGCAAAATCTCTCCACATGACATAAGAATGTAAGGTCAAGTAAAAGACTTCTCTAGAACTATAGTAACTACTGAGTACTGTGCTCACGCCAAGCACCTTTGGAAGTGTTTCCCACAAGTTCTGCTGCTTTGGTACTTAGCCTTAGTTTTTAATTCATGTCACTTGAATTTTCATCATTTTGAAAAAAAAATCAAGAATTAGTTGTCATTCCCCTACACTGAGGCATCGAGCCTTCCCAGGACTAAGGACATCTCCCATTGATGTCCAACAAGGCTATCCTCTGCTACATATGCAGCTGGAGCCCATGGATCCCTCCACGTGTACTCTTTGGTTGATGGTTTAGTCCCTGGGAACTCAGGCGGGGTCTCAGCTCCTTCAGTCCTTTCTCTAACTCCGCCATTGTGGACCCCATGATCAGTCAAATGGTTGGCTGCAAACATTCACCTCTGTATTTGTGAGGCTCTGGCAGTCTTTGAGGAGACAGCTATATCAGGCTCCTGTCAGCAAGCACCTCTTGGCATCCACAATAGTGTCTGGGTTTGGTGGCTGTGTATGGGATGGGTCCCCAGGTGGGTCAGTCTCTGGATGTCCTTTCCTTCAGTCTCTTTTCCACACTTTGTCTCCATATTTCCTCCCTTGAGTATTTTGTTCCCCCTTCTAAGAAGGATTGAAGCATTCACACTTTAGTCTTACTTCTTCTTGAGCTTCATATGGTCTGTGAATTGTATCTTGTGTATTCCGAGCTT
This sequence comes from Rattus rattus, assembly GCF_011064425.1. NCBI lineage: Eukaryota > Metazoa > Chordata > Mammalia > Rodentia > Muridae > Rattus > Rattus rattus. The sequence goes on from NC_046165.1 coordinate 21,785,974, forward strand.
TTGGGCTAATATCCACTTATCAGTGAGTGCATACCATGTGTGTTCTTTTGTGACTGGGTTACTTCACTCAGGATGATATTTTCTAATTCCATCCATTTGCCTAAAAATTCATGAAGTCATTGTTTTTAATAGCTGAGTAGTACTCCATTGTGTAATAGTACTACATTTTCTGTATCCATTCCTCTGTTGAAGGAGGCAGGAGTAGGTGGGTGGGTGGGGAAGCACGCTCATAGAAGTTGGGAGTGGGGAGAGGATGGGATAGGAGGTTTCCAGAGGGGAATCCAGGAAAGGGGATATCATTTGAAATGTAAATAAATAAAATATCCAATAAAAAGGCAAAAAGAAGAATTAATTAGACAGAATAAATGGCTCTACTCTAGTCCCCCAGAGTTCTTGTTACTGTCAGAGCCTCATGAGTATAGCCATTAATGTCCATGTTTTTATTAAGATGATGCTCTTCCAAACTCCCACCAGAATCATCTATAGGACTAAGTGGCACAGACACCTGAAAAACCAAAGAAGGACCTTGGCATTTTCATGTATTGCCATTGTCTTGTTTTGAAGAAGTATACACTATAGAAATTTGGGGAATATGGGCGTTTCTACTGGAATTTTCATAGAAAGTTTATTGTTCATGAAATGTGTTTGGGTGAATCTTAAGAGGTTCCCCATGTTTATAAAGATTTAGCTGAAGCCTAATCTAAAGTGAAGATGCCAGGATATTGGGCTGCCAAGAATATAAGATATGCCTATTAAAAGCTGGAGATACCGTGTTGAGGGTTTAGCTTAGTAAGAGCTTGCCTAGGAAGCGCAAGGCCCTGGTTCAGTCCCCAGCCCGGAAAAAAAAAGAACCAAAAAAAAAAAAAAAAAAAAAAAAGCTGGAGATACCACATGCTGACAGCTTAAGACAGAGGACTTATCAGTGCTGCAAAGGGCAAAGCCATAGGGATGGAGCTTTCTCAGGGCTCATATGATGACACTATGCGACCCAGGTGCTCAACATGCAGAACCAGAAGTTGTCCTTTGGTCTCACCCATCCCACCCACCAGAAAACATAGTATGTAAGTAAAAGACCTGTAAGGTTTTTTTTAAGCTCAGACAAAGCATTGTTAAACAACTCCTCCAAGAGTATTGTTGAGTTCATTCTGTGTTGTCCATACATGGGTGGGTATGGGGCTGTCCATGAGGATGGTTTGTATACGCAGTGAAATTCCAATAGAGGAAACTACCTTCCCTCTCTGAGAGCATTTATCAACTAGAGATAGATTCTGTGTTAAAGATGGGGCATGTGTTCACTTTCCTTCTCAGCACTGGGACCCCATCTGCTTTAGACCTGTGCAGGCCCTAAACATGATACTAGAGTCTCTGTGAGTTCATATACAGAGAAGGCTGTCCTGTTATACAGAGAAGGCTAAAATCTTTTGCCTCCTGTTCTATAAAGTTCCCTGAAACCTGAGGGGAGGAATTTGACGGATATATCCCATTTATGACTGAGTGTTCTAAAGTCACTTGCTCTTAGCACATTGTCCAATTGTGTGTCCCTTTATTGTTCTCATTTATTGCAGGAAGAAGCTTCTCTGGTGATGACTGAGAGATATACTGATTTGTGAGAAGAGCAGCACGTCAATTGCAGTCATTTCTTTGTTACTTTCCTTTATGAGAACAATGGCATTTGGTTTTCCCCTAGGAAAGACTAGACATGTCACTGGCCTGTCTAGTCCAAGCATCTTGGCCAGGTAAGCAGTGTTGATTGATCACAGGTTCCATTTCCTTGAGTGGGATTAATTCCCATCAGACCGTGGTTGGTTACTCCCACAACTTTTGTGTACTATTGCAACAGTCTATCTTGCAGGCAGTTCACCAATGTGGACCTCAGGGTTTAAAGCTGCTTCTTGCCTTCCTCCTCTCATAGTGCACAGAATATCTTATAGTACCACGAATACCAATCAGGTGGATTAATGGTCTTAGGTAAATACCAGCTCTTGACTAAGTGAGTAATGCAGGTGTTGTCGATGCCCTTACCATCACTTTAGGAAGGACAATCAATAGCCTGTGTTGCTTGAAGATTTCCATGGCACCCCTTTGGCCAACAACTTGATTTGGTATAACATATTCCTGGCACTTGAGGTGAAGTTGCTGGAGAGATATCCAAGTGGTTCTTGCTCTCCCCCAATTTATACAACCTTCATATATGCAAATATTTTAAGAAGATTTTACCACAGGAGGTTTCTATACAACTCTACAAATTGCCCTGACTTTTTGCCGTCCTCACTATTCACTCCCTTACTTACCTTGTCCCTCCCATTCCAGTCCCCTATCTATCTATAACTGTCTATTTTATTTCCCCATCCAAAGGAATCCTTCCCTCACTCCCAATATCTTACTCTACATCTACTCTCTGTGGTTGTAGGAATTGTAATCTGCTTATCGAACACTAATACCTATATATAAGCAAATATGTATCATATTTGTCTTTTGGAGGTATCTCACTCAGAATGAGTTTTTTTTCTTTTTAGTTGCATTTTTAATTTACATTTTAAGTGTTATCCTATTTCCTGGTTTCCCTTCCAGAAACCCACTATTCCGTACCCCTGCTTCTATGAGGGTGCTCCCTCACCCACCAACCCACCCACCTACTCCCCACTCTGAAATTCCCCTATTATGGGACATCAAGCCTTCACAGGACCAAGGACTTTTCCTCCCACTGATGCCTGACAAGGCCATCCTCTGCTACATATGCAGATGGAGCCATGGGAACATTTCTGAGTTCTCTTGGGATGGTGGTTTTATCCCTGGGAGTTCTGGGCAGGGTGGGTATAACTGGTTGATATTGTGTTCTTCATATTGGGTTGTAAACCCCTTCAGCTACTTCAGTTCTTTCTCTAACTCCTCCACTGGGGAGCCTATTCTCAGTTCAATGGTTGGCTGCTAGCAGCCACCTCTGTATTTGTCAGGCTCTGGCAGAGCCTCTCAGCAGACCACTATATCAGGCTCCTGTCAGCATGCACTTCTTGACATCCACAATATAGTCTGGCTTTGGTGGCTGTATATGGGGTACATCACTATGTGGGGCAGCCTCTGGATGGCCTTTCAGTCTCTGCTCCACATTTGGTCCCTTTATTTCCTCCTGTGAACATTTTTGTTCCCCCTTCTAAGAAGATATGAAGCATCCACATTTTGGTCTTCCTTCTTGAGCTTCATTATAAATAAGGCTGCTATGAACATAGTGGAGCACGTGTCTTTGTTGTATGTTGGAACATCATTTGGGTATATGCCCAGAAGTGGTACAGATGAGTCCTCAGGTAGTCCAATTTCTGAGGAGGTTTTTTTTTCTCTAGTTGCATCTATTTACCAGAAGATTTCTAGATTCATCTTTAGAATAGCCGAGTAATCTTCCATTGGTTAAATGTATTACATTGTCTCCATCCATTCATCCATTAATGGACATCAAAGCTATTTCCAATTTCTGGCTATTATGAATAAAAGCCACAATGAACATGGTTAAATAAGTATCTCCATAGAAGGATATATAATCCTTTGGGTCTATACCCAAGAGTCTTGTAGCTGAACCTTGGGGTAGACCTGTTCTCATCTTCCTGCACTGATTACCATAACAGGTCTACTAGTTTGTAGTCCAACAGTCAATAGGTGAGTATTTCCCATACTCTGCATCCTCACCAGTATGAATTGTTATTTGTTTTTTTTTATTAATCTTGGTGTATTCTGAGTGTTGTAAAATTAAATCTCAAAGAGTTTTGTCATGTCCTTGATGACTGAGGGTATTGAATATTAAATGTTCCTCACCCATCTATTTTTTCTCTTTTGATAATTTTCTGTTTAAATCTGTGCCCCCTTTTACATTGGATTATTTGTTTTGTTGATACCTAGATTTTTTTTGTCTTCTTTGTATATTTAGGACATTAATCTCTATTAAATGTGTAGTTTGTCACACACACACACACACACACACACACACACACACACACATGTTCCCATTCTGTAGTCTGTTGCTTTGTCTGAAGAATGGTGTCCTTCAGGAGCAAACATATTCAATCTGGAATGTCCCTGACAGGGCTATGTTTTGAATAGTTTGATTCTGTCTGAACATGCTATCCTTGGAGGTTCTAGAAACTTTGTGAGGTAGGGGACAGCTAGCAAAGTTAGGTAAGTGGAGATGGTTCTTCCAAGTTTATAGTGGAACCTGGTTCTTGCCTATCTCTTTGTCTTAGTTGCATTCTCTGTTGCTGCGATACACTACCACAAGAAAATCAACTTAAGAGATAAAAAGTACATTTGGTTCATAATTTCACATTATAGTCCATCGCTGTGGAGAATTCGAGGCAGCAAAAACTTGAGGCAGCAAGTCATACCATTTGACAGTCAAAAGCAGATGGCAATGAGTTAATAAGACATCCTAGTGCTAAGATCATTGTGTCCCTCTATTAACCCTCTATTAAATGTGTAGTTTCATTAATTTTATCATTAATTCTGGACTACAGACCATGAAACAATGTCTCTCATAGTTAGGGTAGTCTATCTCAATTAACTCAATTAAAAAAAATCCCTCATAGACATGGCCTACTGTCCAACCCATTATAGATGATTTCTCATTGAGACTCACTTTTGAAGTGATTCTATAATGTCTCAAGTTGACAGTGAAAACTAGCCATCACCTTTCTGCTTCCTGGCTTGCTGTGATGCAAACAGCCTGTACCACAAGTTTCCTGAGCTTGATCTAATGTGACTTCTCCATTGTGATGGATTGAAGATCTGTGAAACCATGAGCAAATATAAATCTGCCCTGTCTAAAGTTCCTCTGTTTTTTTGTCACTGTTGCAAATATAATTAACAGAAAGCCTTTATTACAGATATCCCAGACGGCTGCCTTGCCCCATCCATCATGTAAAAACCCAAGTAGAAAATTAAGAAAGTCATACCTCACCATATTTGTAATTATCAGATACCTTGATAACGGATTTCTCAGATTCCACAACTTTGTTTATATGCTCGTCAGTGTATGCTGTTTTGCTTTTATAGAGATTCCCAAATAGAAGAGGTGGTTTGCACAACAAATACTGGTCTCAAGATAGATATATGAATTTAAATCTCAAGAAAACATACACATGAACATTGTCCTTTATGTCGCTTTGAGCTTCAACATTGTGATGGTTCATATATGCTTGACTCAGGGAGTGGAACTATTTGGAGGTGTGGCCTTGTTGGAGTAGGTGTGTCACTGGGTGAGTGGACTTTAATACCCTAGTCCTAGCTGCCTGGAAGTCAGTATTCTGCTAGCAGCCTTCAGATGAAGATGTAAAACTCTCAGCTCAGCCTGCACCATGCCTGCCTACACACTGTCATGCTCCTGCCTTGATAATGGACTGAAACTCTGAACCTGTAAGCCAGCCCCAATTAAATGTTGCTCTTATAAGAGTTGCCTTGGTCATGGTGTCTGTTCACAGCAGTAAAACCATAACTAAGATAAACATCTTTAATGAAAAATAAAAATTGCATTACTCACATGATGTAGTAGTAAAGACCACGTATATGCTTTCACGATGCCTAACATAACATTAAAATTTAAAAGTACTGTCTGAATCCCAAGAACAGTCCTTTACACAAAAATTTTCTTGTTTAGATGCATTATTTTATCACCCAATAAATGGTCATTCGTTTCCTCTCCTCTCCATGGGGTACTAAGTTTCTGCATAGAATTACCAGGTATAATTGAAATTGATAGTAGATGTAAGCACTTTAACTAGGCAGCTATAAAGAAAATTACCTTTTTGAAATGTTCTTGCTGTGAAATGATGGTTTACTGGCCACATGGGGACATAAGAAGGCCACTGGCAGATGGACAAGACTGTCCTTCCTCTTTTGAAAGTTCTACATGTTGCTGACAGTGAATCTTGCCCCTAAATTTGCTATGTGAGTAACGGAAGAGAATAAATACACACGATCTTCTGTTTTCTTAGAGCTACTGACTCGCACTGTTCAAAACCGAAATGAACACTGGAGGGTTCCAAGCATGTATTCCTTCCATGACGTGTGGTTCTTTAAAGAATATAATCTGTTGTTTCTTGGGATATATGAAGAGTAGTTCTTAGATTTGGGCCATTCCCAGTCTGTTACATTACATTCATCGAATTGGTCCTGGGAAGATAAAAGTAGATTTCCTTTGAAAAAATAAAATTATACACAAAATGAAAAGTTCTCCATTTCAACACATTGCCAGAGTAGTGACGCTTACAAACTGAATCTTATATTTCAGTCCTCTGAACTCAAGATAAGAAGGTTTCTTTTGTCTATTTTATATCAAAAAATGTTTCCTTATGGCCAATTCATCTCAACTGGCATCAAAGTGTAGGTTAAGTCTTGTAAGGTATTATATCATAAAGAATGTGATTTTTTGCAAATATGTGTAGGTATCATGTTTCTTAGGGAATGTCTACTTAACATTCAAGGTATGTACATGTATATATCAAAATGTAACTACCAACAGCTTTCATGAGTCACTTTGATATCCTTGTTAAGAACAGAGTAGGATTAAAGCAAAGAAGAGGCATCCTATATTCTCTGAACCTAGCTACACATAATCACTGGTTTTATTTCCTAGCAATCTCGAAGGAGATTAATGTAGCTATAAAGAGATTTGGTTGAATTAGTCTAATCAGTTAACTATCCCACCTCAATAATTATAGCTAGATTTACTAGACAGCTCGCCAAGGACAGCACACATTACCTATTAGATCATTGAAACTTTTATAGTAGATGACATTCCAATTCCACTTTATAGAAATCCAACTAAGGCATAGAGAAGAAGGTGGGCTGTGTGTTGCATGGAGGTAGAGCCTAAGTGCAATGAACTTGGGAACATCACTGAGCCTCATGAAAATGATCACACTACCTTGTAAGTAGGCTAATAATCGGATACAAACACAGCCCTAGTCCAAAAGAATGAGCTCTTAGGTTATACCATTCATTGGTGTCTGACATCTCCATGTCAAATCCAAATAGCACTACTCTGAGTATATAAAACAGAAATTCACATCTCTAAAAATTTACTTGATGATTATTCAATCATAATCATTTTATTTTTATTACCAAGTATTCTCTTTTGGGTGAAAGTAAAAATGCTGAATTCAAAGAAACCTAGGCCTTTGATAGGGTCTTCATTTCCAAGAAGGGTTCATGAGTATACTTTGTCTCAGTTTCTACAATAATTCCAGCTATGAGATCCATTTTGTATGGTTGTTAAGAAACCCATCATTTGTTGGCATTGGAATTCTGCTTTCTTTGGACAGCACTAGGTGACAAAGTCAGTCAGTATTCTGGTTAGTTTTTATATTGCCTACTTTACACAACCAAGAGTCAACTGGCATGAGAAAATCTAAATTGAAGGGTTTTATTTTGTTTGTTTGTTTGTTTGTTGTTTTAGATAAGATTGGTCATTGGCCATTGTCTCGACTGTTGATTAATGTGAGAGCCCACAGTGGATAGTGCCAACCACACATAGGTACATGGGGCTGAATAAAAATCAATCAGGAAAAGCAAGAACAAGAGCAAGAGTGATAGTGAGAATCAGACAGACAGACAGGCAGACAGACAGAGTGTGTATGTGTGTGTGTGTGTGTGTGTGTGTGAGAGAGAGAGAGAGAGAGAGAGAGAAGAGAGAGAGAGACAGACAGACAGACAGACAGACAGACAGACAGACAGAGACAGTATTTTTTTCCTGCCTTGACTTCCCTGGAAATGTAAACTAAAACAAACCATTCCTTCTTCAGGATATTTTTGGTCATAATATTTCATCACAGCATCTGCATCTTCTGTCTTTGAGAAGTTTGGTATTACTCCTATTAATCCAGGAGCACAATATCAATGTCCAATGTTAGTGTCTTGCCATTAGTCACCCTTCTAGTCACAGGTCAAAGGGTTACCCTCAGTGCCTCACATGAATCACAAAGCATCAACTTCTCCAGTCAATGTGCTTGCTGAGCAGCCCGACCCTTAGCTTCCCACGGTACCTTGGCTTTCAAATTCATAATGTTTTAAATCTATTCTTTGCCTCAACAAATATTTACAATAGATTTAATGAATCTATGTATTACTCAAACTGTCAGGAATAAAAATATAAATTTTATAAAAATGCTCTCTTTATCTACTAAGGAGACTAGAAAAATAACACAATAGAAATATAGTGCCGTGATATAATGTATGAAGTACTTAACTACACTAAAGCAGGGTAGGAAATACTGGGTGTGTGTGGAAAAGATGCTTCAAGGGCAGGATAGTTATGTCACAATATGAGCAAAGTGGGGAAATGAGGCTTCCATCTATCCCCCCAAAAAGAGATGTGGGAAGAGAAGACAGTTCGTTGAGCACAAACAAGGTCATACAGCTATGTGAGCAATGGAGTGAAAGAGATGGGGTCAGACACATAGGGGCTTACAGGGTGCTGTAGGCCACACAATAAAATGACTCTTTTATTTAAAAATGATAGTATGTTCATTTTGTATTTCTACATAACAAAATGCGGCTAAAAAATTTAAGGCTTAGTTGTGGATGCCTGTGACCCCAGCACTTGGAAAGCCAAGATGTAAAGATTGGGAGTTGAGGATAGCCCAGGCTGCTTAATAATATCTTATTGCAAAATAAAACAAAAATAATTGTTATATTGAAGAATCTTGAACAATTTCTATCAGTCAGGAGTTGAGTAATTAACTATACTTTCTGCACAGAACTTGAAAAGGATAAAATGAGACATCATCTAGCTGTATCCTACTTGGAAGTGTTCAATGGAAGAATATATTTGCAACTCCTTCAAGATGTTTTAAAAACATCTTTCCATCCAGATTTTTTACTCCTATCCCATTCTCTTCCACATTTAGAAGATAGAGAACCTCTCAGATTCTTGCCACAGACTATATACAACAGTGTAACAGTTTGCCTCCTGTAGGCCACCAAAGTGTCTCTGATTCAGGTAACTCTGTCTTCTGATCAGGTCAGGCCAGGATATTGCTTCTTATGATTAATTCAAAGTTAATTGATTTGGGAGTTTAATTACATCTGAAAATCCCATTATCATCACAAGGTCTTCTTAGATTCAAGGGCAGGGTTTATATTCCATTCAAAAGGCAAAATGTAGAAGGGGAGCTTAGAATTCTCTCTACAATACACCGTAAGTCAGGGAATCAGAACAGCCTAAATGAACTCCATGCAAGTTTCGACCCAGTAAGCTTACCTAGATTTCTATGCAATAGGTTTTAGATAAAGAATAGTACCACTGGGATGAATCAAGAAGCCATTACCATGGTATAAGTGATGTTTGATGATAGGTTGTATGACCTAACTTCCAAGACAGAGTCACTAGCTTTGGTCTGTGTATGGGGCATGAATTCTGTGCTTGGAGGGCACAAAGCTTGTCATCATGAACATCAGATGATGACATTTTCTCAACTTTTGAAAAGCAACTATACATGCTGAGGTCCCCTTCTTCTCCCTCTGGACAAAAGCTGAATGCAGCTGCAGCCTCCAAGGTCTGTACTCACAACCTGTGGACATTGCTCTTCACTAGCTTATGTAATTGAATGTGACAGGAATGCTACTCCGGTGAGAAACTGTCTTCTTCTACTATTTTGAAAACTAAGTTTCTATTTTCTTTAGGCCTTGGGTTTCATCATAATTTAAAGAGAAGCCCCACCAACCTCATTAATTGAGATGCCCATAATCACCATGTCGAAGAGCACTCTTGGCACCTGTGATCTACCATGTAAATTTTTATTTGCTTGTGCCATTTCTGTACTGACACACATTTTAACTAAAAGACTGCAGTAATAGAGAAGCACTGTGAGTATTAAAAACCACCAAAACCATGCCTTGCAAATAAATGTTTCAGTATCTCTGAAATAATAAATGACAATCCTCTAAGTCTCCATCAGTAATACCTAATCCCCAATCAAACAGACAACAGCTAAGGATGGGGCGAGCAGCCATTCTTTTGTTGCTAAGCACAAGAGTATAAGGCTCTGATCTATAGCTCAGTGAGAGACATTTTGAAGAGATAGCATTGTCCTGGGGACACAGCTACAGTGCCATTGATTCCTCCAAATGAGGGTGAATACTAGATCAAGGTTCTTGAGTGGTCCATGGTGGGGCCTTCAAGTGTCTATTCACTTAATAATTGGGCCAACTATAGCTGATTGATACCTGGGCTCTTAAAATTGAGCTCACACTACAAGAGAATAGTTTGTATTCTGCTGGAAGTTCTCCACACCCTTTGGGGAACTATTCTGGTTGGTTTTTATTTTTAATTTTACAGAAACTTAGAGTTACCTGGGAAGAGGGACCTGAAGCATTCTCTCCAGCAGATTGACAATTCTGGAGAATTAGCTTGATAGGTGATTGTTGTGAGAGAGTTCATCCCTCTATGGGTAAAACCATTCTTAGGTAAGTGGGTCTAGGCTATGTAAAAAAGCTTGCCCTAGAGAGCAATGCAGTAATTAGCATTCCTCTGTGGGTTCTCTTTCGAGCTCCTGTTTTGAGTGACTGCATTAACATCCCTGGATAATGGACTGTAACCTATAAAATGACATAAACCTATTCATCCTAAATTGCTTTGGCCATGGCATTTATTACAGCAACAGATAGCAGACTAGTATGGAAAGAAAACTTACTTTTGTATGTGTGTGCATATGCTTTGAAGAGTGCTCAGTCACTTGTGTGTGCGTGTGTGTAGAGGACAAAGCACAAGTTTGGATATTGTTTCCCAGGTCCCATCTACTTTGTTTGTTTGTTTGTTTGTTTGTTTACTTATAACTTACTGTGGTGGTTTGAATATGCTTGGTCCAGGGAGTGGCACTATTAGGAGGTGTGGCCTTACTTGAGTAGGTCTGGCCTAATTGCAGGAAGTCTGTCACTGTGACTGGGTGGGCTTTAAGATACTTGTGCTAGCTTCCTGGAAGCCAGGCTTCCCCTGTTTGCATTTGGAACAAGATGTAGAACTCTCACTTCCTCTAGAGCCATCACTGCCTGGATCTGCTGTGTTTCCAGCCATGATGCTAATGGACTGAACCTCAAAACCCCAATTAAAGGTTGTCCTTTATAAGAGTTGCCTTGGTCATGGTATCTCTTTACAGCAATGGAAACCCCAACTTATTATGAGACATTGGCTGGGACTTACCAAATAGTCTAGGCTGGCACCAAGGACACATCTGACTCTACCTGGTCTGAGCTGGGATTACAAGCACATATCACCACACCTAGGTTTTGTAAGTGAGTTCTGAGGGATCAAACTGAGGTCCAAATCCTCATTCGGCAAGCACTTTCTAAGTGTTCACTTTGTACAAGAATGCCCTTTCATCCTGCTTCTTACAAGACAATAATACCCTAGACAACTTTATGGTACAGGCACATTAAAATCTTTCTTAACTCTTCTCTATGTAGTAAGAATATGAATGGATCTTGGCTGTTGAGAATGGCTAGTGTCAGGATGGCTGCATACACTTTTCCAATTGTAAATTGCCTTCAAAGTTAAAAGGAAAAAGCTATAGTGTTCACAGTGCAATGCAATTTCATTTCTATTGCCTACAACAATAGAAATGTATTTGTATTATTTCCAATGTGAAACTTGTCATAAAAGTAGCCCTTTGTTTCTTTTATCTAAACAATGCAGAGTTTCTTAAAATTGTGCCTCATTATTTCTGGTCTCTAATTCTTAGGAACTCACAAAACCCTGAAAATGCCACGAAAGTAAACTGTTGACAAGACACAGCTGACCTTACTGCTCTCCAAAAGGTAAGCAAAAGCATTATCTTGACAGAATCTTAGCAGCACTTTAGAAGGTGAAGGGTCAGATTGATTACTTTTGTGCAGCTTAGAAGTGTCGTAGAGACAGCTCTTCTGCTGTGGACGTTGATTAGTGATGGGTGGCATCTATGCTAGAACACTTTAGGTTTGGTGAACATGGCCAGGGTCACTGAGAAGTGAAAGTGCTTTGATGCTAATTACTGTAAAGTTGAATGTCTGATGTTCGTTTAGCTATCTTATTATAGATGATTAGGAGTTTTCTAGACAGGAAAAATATGGTGTTACATATTCGTGAGAGAAGTGACTTGGGAGAGTAAAATATTACAACAGGATTATTGCAGACAGTGAATGGCATTGCCCTCTCAGTGTGTGGCTATAGATCACCCTGCTTCTAAAATAAGTGCAAATGTTAAGATTATTGATTCAATTAGAATTAAGGTTTTCTAATTTGGGCTAATGGCTGAGGCTTGATTAAATAATTTATGTTGGGTGTTACTAATTAATTTTGCTTTTGTGATAAAATTCCTTGAAGGAGAAAACATCCATTATGATTCAAAGTTTCTGAGAGTTCAGTCCACATCTTCATCGCCCATGAAGCCCATCAGCCACAGGAGAAATTCATGGAGGAACAGAAAGCAGAAAGAAGGGGGCTGGTGACCAGGGGCAACCAGCAAAAGCAAGCCCTAGTGACCCATTTCACCCACCTTGACCCTGCCTCCTAAAGTCTCAGGAACTTCCCCACATAGTACCCACTAGAAACCAGACATTGACCAGGTAAGCCTGTGGGGACAGTTCCTGTTCAATCCACAAGGGGCACTGAGTTTAACCTACCATCTTCACCCCAGCCAACATTGTCTTTGTTCTTCCGGTTGCCTCCCCTCTGGACATTTTGTATTATAACCACGTCACTGTTCCGGGAACACCAGGCTTACCCAGGAATTCATTACTGTGTTTTTATTCATGCTAGCAGAAACCTTTGTAAAATACCAGGCTTTCATGTAGAAAAACCAGCGCTAACTACTACGTATTTCTTATTAGGAAACATCCACCCATCTCCCAGAAAGCATTTCCGGCACCTGTGTTACTGCCTTACACCTTGGGGGGAACAGATTGGTATCTACTTGATTTTATTACACAGACTATAGCACAGGTCATTGTAAGTGCTGTGTGGACATATTAGGAATATTCTAGAAGTAAAATTCATAGCCCCTTTCTTCAAAAACTACTACCTGGGAATCAGCCGAAAGGAAAACAAGCAGTATCCTATGGATTTGACCCTTTTCAAAATCCATCAACGTCATCCCAGAAGCCAAGCTCACTTCACATTTTAAGAGCCCATTGTATTTCTTCTTCAAACATATACTACATAAACTTTTCACCATTCTTCCTGCAAAAGGACAACTAAGTCCTAGAAGTAATGAATCAAGAAACTAAAATTATAGAAAAATGCCCAAATATAGCAATAACTATTGCTGACTACTTGGTGAAGCGCTAACTTCTCTCTGCTTTCAAGTTAGAATGGTCATGCTTTATAAACCTGGATTTTCTCTGTATCTCTTGTTTTCCTTCCTTGGAAGAGACTTTTGCAAGTTGTTTTATGGGCCAAGAACCATTAAAAGTTTCTTGAGTTTAAGTTATTGTCAAAATAATTATACATACATACACATATACACAACTACAAAACACTTTTATAGGATATTTTTCATATACCATTTGAGAACATATATGTATGTATATAGAGACATATATGTTATATATATGTATATATAACACACATAGGCACAAATATTAATGAAAAGAAAAAGGGATCGAAGAGGGGTACACAGAAGGATTTGGAGCGAGGAAAGCTAAGGGGAAAATAATATAATTATACTGTGAACTCAAAAGTAAATAATAATAATTTTTGAAAAGAGCATTTGACTGTCTCTCCTTGTATGTAGATTTCAGGTATTTATGCTGTCATTTGATTCAATAATGTGTTACCTCCTTCTTTAAAACAAGTGATGATTTGCTTGCAATTTTCCATTATTTTATATAAATTCTCATTATTTTCTTAAAGGCCATGTGATTTTGATGCTGTCTAACTCTTACAGAGGTTATAAAATAGAAGATATGCCTGAATTTCCACCACACATTTCTCATATCTCACTATGGCTAACAAGTTGAAATGCATTCAAGAATAGTTCACATCGCATTAGCCCCTCGTTTTATCTTGTAACCAATTCTTCCTGAGAGCCATAAACTCAAGGTTAAAGTCAATAAAACTGATTGTAAAACATTCTGGGAAAATATATATGTACACTCACCTTATAATAACCATAAAAGTGTATAGTTGCCCCCCATAAAACCTGATGCTGTAATTTGATCCCTGTAAGCTCTTGGAAAATCTCTAGTATAAGCAATATGGACCTGGTTTTACTCGTGAGAGATTATATACTGAGTGCATGAAGCAGGAAAGAGATCACTCTACAAATATTATGTTCTTTCTTGTTCAAGGTGAATATATATGTTTCTCATACTCTTGCTTTTTTTCAGAAAAATTAAAGTAAATTTTGATCAGTAAGGGATGAACTTGCTCATGAGAGTAGTTTCTAGTATATGATATCAATTACTTCTTGTTAAAAAAATCAAGTTTTTTTGTGATGATATAGTTTTTCTTCATAAGTGATTAGTGATATTACAAGTATAAATATTTTAATTTATTTAGTGTCTGTGTGTGTTTATGAACATATGCATGCAAAGCATATTAGAAGACCTCCTGCAGGAACTGGGATTGTTTTTAATGTTCCCCCATGAAGGATCAATGATTATGCCTTTCATTTGTTGAGAACTAGTATCTCATACTTTAGTACTGTACCCGTGACTGTACTGTATAGCTCAGCATCAGATTTGGGAGAGCAACTGGATTCAAGTTGTGTCTTCTCTATTGCCCTTGTGACTTCAGGTTGTTTATTTAAACCCTTTGATATCTAGTCTCCTCATTTCTAGAACCAAGGTATTAATTTTTCTTTCTAGCTTAACAGATAATAGCAAGGAGCAAATTAATGTAAATGATTCAAAAGTTTGGTTTTTTAAATGCAAACTTTCTCCTATTCTGGACGTAAAAATAGTATTGACTCTTAAGTTTTTGACTGACAGATTACAATTTTTTTGAGACTGTAAGTCTTGGGCTTAAAAGTATAAAGTCTTCAGTTTCAGAAAAAAATACCAATATCAAAGTATATTCTAAGATCTGAGATGTTTGCTACGCACCTAGACAAAAATTGTTATTACTATTTTAATATAACTTTTTATTTAAAAACTTAACTCTAATGGATGTCAGATCTTCGGTTTTCTTCACAAGTTATATTATTACACTATGTTACTCTCTAGAAAGAATGGCAAGAAGAAATGAAATGCCTCTCTTACATTTAGGAATACTTTTGGCTGTTCTTTTAGCTTGACCATTCAAGGGGAACCCTCTTCAAAGTTCGTTTTATCCACTACATTAACCATTAACCTTGTTGTGTTTCTTTTAGAACACTCTCTTCTGATATGTGAGTCATGGGCATATGGTCCCTTTATCGGAAACTAAGGAACAGATGTGTGGTTTAGTGAGTACACACAAACACGTGAAGGTCGAAGGCTGGTGGCCCACTACTTTTGCTGTGCGGTAGAAAGGATAGACATGATTCACTTGCTTGGGAAATTTATTCCTTGAAACAGCAGCATCACAAAACCCACCATTTTATTTATTTTTCTATGAAGGTTTAAAAGGATCTAACGGATATATATATATATATATATATATATATATATATATATATATATATCTTTTGAGTTGTTAATAATTCTCTGGGAATCCAGATGGTGCATTTCAGAAAATGTTCTGCAAGCCAAACCAAGGAATGAACACACATCAAGATCTCTCTCACATCAAGATCTTTCTTCATTGACTATGAACGGGAATTTCTTCAATGTATGTCTTCCTCAGCTCATATGAGAAAACTGGGGGATCACTTGCCATGTCACGGTGCTCTACTTACTTTCTTTCCAGAAAACAACTCTTCCCCAGAGTCTCTTGAAACAGAATAAAAGAAAAATGTCCCTATGCCCAGGAGGAACACAAACTAGAATTGGTGGGTTTAAAAAACGAGCATTTAACATTGCTTGCACGAGTGTTTTTTTTTTTTTGACAAATTAGTATTCAATAATTAATTAGGGTACCTATCCTCAGGGAAGATTTATTCTCCCACTTTCAGAAGCACTCATTGTTGATAGCTGTTCATCCATGGATAGGGCCATGTAAGAATTCTCCATCTATGCTAGCATGTCAACTGGTGTAATCATTGTTCGGGTTATGTGTCATAAATTTGAGATTTCATGGGTGGGGTTTCTCTGCTTTATATAGAGAACATAATCTCAGAGCAAAGATCCCGGTCCTCTGACTCTTACAATTCTGTCCTATCTCTGCAATGTTTCCTGAGCCTTGGGTTTAGGGATGCTGATACAGATGTTTGAATTGGGACTGGGTACCCTATAGTCAATCATCTCTGAATTTGTCCAGTTATGGATTTCTGTAATGGTCTCTATTTAGTGGGAAACAAAGCTTCTTCGATGGCTGCCAAGAGGCTCACTGATCTGTGGGCATAAGGACAAGTGTGTCGAATGCACATAGAAATCATGCTGGTTTAGGAAATGGCACTAGTAGATCCTCTAGGTTCCATGGCCTCATCAACTGCAGGGAATTGGCTAATACCTCATCAATTGGCAGGGAATTTACAGTAATACCAGGCTTGGAATTATTCCTATGGAGTAGGCTGTAAGTCCATTTAGATGGTTATCGACTACTCCCAAGATCATTGCTACTATTGCAACTTTGGAGGATATCTTGTAAAGCTGATCATTTTTAAAGTTCATAGGCATCAGAGCAGGGTAAAAACACTAATTGATTCTTTCCATGGCGACTTTCAGAGCACCTTACAGTGTTATGAGATCTAGTCCTCAGGGAAGTGGTATTAAGACCAGATCCAGGTAAGCTCATTCCTCAGAGGTCTCTCTCTCTCTCTCTCTCTCTCTCTCTCTCTCTCTCTCTCTCTGTGTGTGTGTGTGTGTGTGTGTGTTATACCTCTGAAATAAAGTCTTACTTTCAGATTCTAGGAGGCAGCAGAAGTAGTCAGTCCTAGAAATGTGTACATTATTAACACAAAATGGACTCAGCTTTATATGTATAATTTGCTTATTTCTTTAATAATTAAAGAGAAGGAGACCATGATTTTGAAATGGGGGAAGCATGGAGAGAATTAGAGATTACAGAGGAGGGAGAAATGATGTAAATACAGTTACAAAATTCTCAAAATTATGAATACCAATCAATAAAAGAAAACAATTTTAAAAACATGGAATGGGTGGTTAGGGAAGTGGGATTGAATCTGGAATGCGTTGGGGTTAACCATAATCAAAATCAGTTTGGTTTTATGAAGTTCTCAAAAAATTAACAATATGTATATATTTTTTTAAAAAAGCAACAAATGAAACTATATGTTCTTGAAAACTTTGAGACCTATTTCCAATATCCTGTGTTTTATTTTTTAAGTCAAAGCCTCCTGCCCTGGTGTTTATCCCCATGTTACAACTTTAGAGACATCAGACACCAGAGATAGGGAAGTTGAACAAAGTCGCAGCAGAAGGAAGCCGTGTGCTCTCTCCCTCTAGTAGAAGGACAAGGCATTCATGTCTACCCATGAAACCCAACGTTTTAATTAATGAAATGAGGCTGCTTTGTACTTAAAGGTATCTTAAGCCCTTGGACTGCTTTCTGTCAACTTCTATAACTTTCTCGTCTTCATGAAGAAGCCAAGAGAAAATGAAGCTCGCTTGGCAACCTGCAAGAGCAGTGGGAAGAGGAGAGGTTTGCTCTGTGAATTGAATTCTAAAAATTATACCCATTCAGAATACTGAATACAACTGTTACAGTCTCCCATACCTCAACTTTCACAAGTAAGTGAAAACAAGCAGCTCACTTTGCACACCACTCCATGATTTAACTTCCAGAAACCTCACGCCTTCTCTCCCAACAGACATGAAATCACTCATCACATCAAAGACTTCCAACAAACCCGCCATTATTCTAATGATATTAGCAAACATTTTATCAATTCTTCTAATGCCCCTGTCTTTGGCAGATTTTAGGTTTTTTTTTTTTTTTTGGACTTCTGGAACTGCTGTTCAACTTTTGACTTAATGTGTCAATATGGTGACGCTTTTCCATTTGTGGTTTCAGGATTTAGTCTTGCTAGCCTCTGAGATGGAGAATAAATGGAAACAAAGCATAAAGGTTC
Source organism: Rattus rattus (assembly GCF_011064425.1). Classification (NCBI taxonomy): domain Eukaryota; kingdom Metazoa; phylum Chordata; class Mammalia; order Rodentia; family Muridae; genus Rattus; species Rattus rattus. The sequence continues at coordinate 21,804,099 of NC_046165.1, forward strand.
TGAAAAATCTGCCTCCATTACAGCTTAGTAAAACTATAAATATGCACATTTTTACCAAATTTTGAAAATAGAATTTCCTTCTTGCTATTTATAGCTGTGTTTTTTGCTCTTTTCTTTCCTCCCATCCTTGACATCTTGGTAATAGAAAACGTTAGCATCAAGCACATGTTCTAATGAGATACCTCCTCCTAGAAATTCTCATTTGAAATGCTAGGGTTATGATCTCATAAATCAATTTTCGTATGCAGTAAGCAGGAAGGGGGACATTCTTTGCTGCTGGTGGAGATTTCTTACCCTTGAAATTGCATTTTGCAGACGGTGCCTAAGGCACACTATAGACTGCATTTATGTTGTTAGGTGATATTATAAACATACATATATATTAACTTTTTAAACATATATTTTCTTGCTCATTTTCTCAAGAGTCATAAAGAGCTCCTGAGTAAATGCTCAATTCCCAAGACTCAGATTGGTTTGCAGAAAATGAATCAGACAGATGCCAGTGGCTACCCAATTTCCATGGATGGAGTTTTCTGATGCACACTCTTTCTTGATCTGTGGAGAGACTGCTAGAAAATTTCAACTTATTTCCCTCTACATTTAGGCATTCCTTTTGATTTCTCTGTTTTTCAAGATTGAAACAATCATTTTTGGTGGCCTTAGATTATGAGTCAAAATAATAACTTTACAGCATGCTTTAAGTTCTAACTTCTATTTCCCCACAGAAAATTAAGGGCTGTAAATTTCCTCTATTTAATCAAAAGCAATTAACACTATCATTCTAATTCATAATTTCATACAAATGCCAATAGGTGTATACTAAGAGTGTGGAGTAGTTTCTAGTGAGTCAAAAAGAACACAAATCATAAGGATTTTTACTGAAACCCTGGGGTGTTACTGACTCTATACACACTTGCTGATTGTGTACCTGTCCTGGTGTGTTACTGACTTGGTATACACTCACTGATTGTGTCCCTGCAGTGCATCCTAACTGTGTAGAGGTGACCCTCGTATGGAGAAAAACATCCCTCTGCCCCTCAAAGACTCCTTTCAAATCCATTAACAGCTATCACATACTGACAACATGGGGCCAGGGGTGGGTGGGCAGTGGGCAGAAGACCTAAGAACAATTTAAGGTGAGAGCAGAAGAGAATGCTTCATTTTGTAGGAAATCAAGTTGTGTATCCTTAAATCAATTTTTAGGGTGAGCACTTAGATTTGTTAAAATAAATTAAAATGCAATTTGAAGTATGAAGGCAGATTGTTGACCAAAACTGATTGGGTTAGCTTTGAGGACACAAGACTGGATTAAGGGAAGAGATAAAACGGAGATTTTAGCACTGGTGTAACATTCAGTGCACTTCAGGACATCTACTGAGGAATGTGGCAATGCACAGATTCACACAGGCATGTTACAGGCACGTGCTCTATGAATGTTCCAGAATGACCTTCCTCCTTGATTGCCATACACCTTTAACCTCACTGCTTACGGTAGACCATTGCACAAACCTGGATTCCTCTTTCCTAGCTTTGTGGCTAACATTCTTCCCTTTTGTTTTTCTATTTTTTTTATGTGATATTCATTTTTGTGTCTTGGAGTCTTTAAATTTAATTGTGCATATTTAACATGTATTATACGATGTTTTAATATTCATGTACAAATGTATATAGTGAAAAGATCACAAGTAAACAAATTAGTTTTCTAGACTCTATCTTTTGAGGAGGCATGATAATAATATGTAATCCTACCATCTTAGCACAATTTCACATACATGTCTCCCCTCCCTCCACTGCCCCCAGTCTTCTCCCACCTCTCGTGCGGATCCAATTTCTTCTGGTCATAATGAGATAATAATAAAATGAAACAAAATATAATAAGACAAAACAAAAAAAGAACAAATAGGAACAGAATAAAACAAATAGAAAAGCCTAAGAAAAGGAACAAGGAACAGATCGAGACACAGAAGTATACTTGTTCACATACTGAGGAATCCCATAAAAACAAAACCAGAAAACATAAGGACCTTCAGGGGAAATAAATAAATGAATACATACATACATACATACATACATACATACATACATACATACATACATACATAAAAATAAGTTCTGACATGATGTTATGAGACAAGGAACCTCCAAAGACATGTTGAGTCCATTTTCTGTTGGCCATCTAGTGCTGGCCCTGCAACCTACAGCTAAGAGTAGTTTGATTCCTCAGTAAGACTGACTCCCTTGGAGAAAGCAAAATTTTCATTTGCAGGTGGTTATCAATTGGCAATGGCTTCTGGATTGAGAATGGGGAAATATACCCTCTTTTCCTTTCAACTCTAGGACCCCGTCTTGTGCAGGCCTTGTGCAAACTGCCTATTTCTATTTCTGAGTTCATGTGTGTGTTCATGTATGAGTTCATGCAAGGCCTCATTCCCTTCTTCTCCACAGCCCCTGACTCTTAAACCTTTTCTGTCTTCCCTTCAGCAGGCTTCCCTGAGCTTAGAAGGGAGGGATACGGTCAAGGCATCTGTTTAGGTCTGAGTGTTCCGAGGTCACACACTCTGAATGATGTCCTGCCGTGGGTCTCTGTATTCGTTCACATCTACTGCAGGAGGAAGCTTCTCTGACGATGGCTGAGCAGGGAAGGCATTAATCCCTGAGTATAGATAGCACAATGTTATTCAGAGTCATTTATCTCTGTGTTCCTTTAGTAAAACTGTATTAATTAGATTTCCCCTTATCTTCTGGACTACCTAGTCTCATGTTCAAGCCATCCAAGCAGTTTCAGTTCTAGGTTTCGTCTAATGGAGTTGGCTTTAAATCATATGGGATAGTGGTTACTCCTACAAGCTTTGTACCACCATTGCACCTGAGTATCTTGCAGGCAGGTGACCATTGTAGATGGAAGTGAGTGTTGTTTTACTTTTGGTAGCATGTAAGCTACCTTCTTATAGCAAGAACACTATCCCACAGGGATAAAGGCTCTTGGTAGATATCAGCTCAACTTCTTTGTGCTCAATGAGTTGGCTCAGTGCTGTCTTCAGCCTTGTTTGTGGTCAGCTTCTGTAGAACAAATTATGTGTCCATTTTTGGAGAGCAAAACTATGGCCTTGACAACAGCCTGGGTTGTTTGGGGATTCCCACAAAGCCCCTTGGACCAACACATCAATGAGATGTAACCCATCTCCAGTCATGGAAACTTCGTTTGATGGTAAGAGATGACATGAAAATTTTGTTGGCCTTAGTTCTGCTGTTCATTAAACCTCCATGATAATTCATTTCATATAATAAAACGTCTTGGTGTTATTTTTATCAATTTATCTTTACTTTTTCCTACAGACATATCTGTGCCCCCATGTGCATGCCTGACACCTGTGTAAACTAGAAAAGGATATCTGATCCCTGTAACTGGAGTTATGGTCAATTGGAAGTCACTATGTGAATACTGGAAACCAAACCGAAGTCTTCTGCAAGGACTACAAGTGCTCTTAACAGCTAAGGCATCTCTCTGACCCCTCTTGGAGGTTTTTTATACAGTTCCATAATGAAGACAATGCCATCTGTTTAATAAGGTCCCTTCTATTCTAGGTTTAGAAAAGTATATAAGGAAATATCTGATACACACTCAACAGTGGCTTTATTATCTCTATAAATTACTATGCAGTGTTCTCTAACAACTTTGCCATTTCTCAGCAGTTCACAGTCCTAGCTTCCAGAGTAGCTCCTGTGTTCATGCCTGCTCTATTGAATTCTATTGTACTTATATAAACCAATTCTGCATTCAGTTGAAAGTTTATGCTTAGAATTTAGGTACAACACAAAGATCAATATCATATTTTATTTAGTATTTCACCATTTAAAGCAAGTTGTGTATGTTCTCCTATGCACTCATATCACCAGTAATCCTTTCATGCTTGTTTTAGTTGAGATTGCTTGTGGAATTTCAAATGCATTGACGGGAAAAGCAAAAAAAAAAAAAAAAAAAAAAAAAAAAAACAACCTTTCCTTTTAAAAAGGTTTGTAATTGATTTATTTCTTCCATTTGGAACTTGCAAAACAGTTCACAATTGTGTGAAATAAGAGTTATATTAAAATTAGAGGCCATTTTGAAGAAGGGCTAACTTCTTATTTCTCAAACAAAGTTCTGTTTCTCTCAATCCCATTTGTATTAACTTCAATCAAGTGGCCCAAGGTGTGGCTTTCATTCTTTCCTTTTCTCTCCACATTTTCAATGTACGTTTTATTTTTTCTAGTTACTAGTCATGCCATTTAGTTTGGTTTGCTAGCGGTTAGCAATGGCATCTTTATTTGTAAGGAGCTTGTGGTGTTTCTGTGACACATGTTCCTTTGTGTCTAAGTATTGTAACACACTACTTCCTTCCTTTTAAGTTAGCTTGGTCATTTATCTCATTGGTGAAAGTTGGGTCTTTAATAATTTAATTCATTAATATTTTTCCAGTTACTCTAGACAAGGCTACATAGCAGGATTCTTACCCAAACCCACAAAATACTATAAAAATCACTGAAGATCTAATCGTTAAGAACTCTCATTAAGCCATTTTGCAAGTACTTAAAACTATCTCCAGTGTTTTAAAATAAAAATAAGAATGAAGACACTTAAAATGAAAATGCACTGGTAAACTAGAAGCCTATATAGCAGGCATTACTACACCAAAGACTAATTCTATAATAATGAAAGGTATGTGGGAGCAAAACAAGTGCCGATTGATTTAGATTTATTTAAATGCACCGAGCAGACACAATGGCACACATCTGTAATCTGGACACTCGGGAGAAAGAGCAAAGAGGGTCAAGGGCTTAAGGCCAGTCTGAGCCTGGGCTACACAGTGAGCCCTTGTCTCAAATATTAAAAACAGATATACATGTAACAAAACCAGAACTATTATAAAAGAAATGGCACTTCTACAAGCCAGTGAGTTCAATAGAGTTCTCTCAATATATAAAGATCATGAAGCAAAAAATATTCTTCCAAATTGCTTTAAATTCTAAAAGAACTGCAATAATTTCCAAAAGAAAAAATAAAAATAAATGTATTTTTTCTTCAGGGGGAAAGATGCCTGTAGATATGTAAAAGTTAATAATAAATTGTAAATTTAAAAAGAAAGTAACTACAGAATTGTTTCTTACAAAGCAGTAGACAAAAGAGGGAAATAAAGATAATTTAAATATTCAAGAACCATCAAAACACATACAATATAGAAAACTCAAGCAGCAAACTGTTCACTTACTGATTTCATACTTTTAGGAAGAAAAAGGGAAATGAATGAAATGTCTTTATGCTGAACAAGATAATCCTCAGCGATGATGTCATAGCCTCTTCTGAGGGGATCTGATTGTCCACACAGGAGGCTGGCTGTGTTCTGCATGGCCTTCCTCAGGCATGGGTAATTAACTGGGCCGGAGGTCAGCTTGCAGCTTAGGAACGTGCTTAGGTTAAACAGTGACAAGTGAAAAACAGTGGGAAAAAGATGAACAGGATTATTATTATATACGATATTACATTATTACACTCTATTCTTGAACAATGTACCTTTATTCAAATACACTTTGGTATATTAAATTAAAAAAAAAAGACTGGCAGGAAAAGAGAAGCTCTGCTTTGGTACTTAAGTCTCCCCAAAAGAAACAGTCTTCCAACATCCTAGCTACTAATTGACAGGGTTCCCAAGTTGGGTAAGAAAGAGAAGCCAACATGTCTGACTGTTGGGAGAAGGGGAGAGAGAAATAGGAAACAGTTTCTCCTGGCGCCGACTTCATCAGAACTCAACTTAGCCTGGTGGCTGTTTGTTCTCCACATCAGGATTCTGTGTCATTCCCATTATTAGCAGTAGACTGTGAGGGGCCAGCGTCCTTTTGTACCCCAGTAGCGACTCTGCATGCTTCTCACTCAGAGACTACAGAGAAAACTAAAGATGCCACGTTATCAAAGCATCTCAGTGTGTCCTGTTAAAAGATGGACTCTGACTGCAAGGTTTCCTGATCATTAAGAAGAAAAGGCCTTCTTACGGTTGTTAGAGTCTTGGACAAATAGTGATGTTGCGCATTTCTGCCTTATGAGCCACTGAAAAGCTTTGCAGAAGACTAGCAGAGAGCGCACCGAGCTAGTTCCCCGTACCAGCTTTTTTTCCTTCTTGTATTCTTTGCACGTTTGTTTGCAAAGATGCTAGTAATACAGAAGGAGTGAAATTAATATTTAATTACAAGAGGAGTAAATGCGCAGAAATAATAAAGCTGGATTTAAGGCGGGCAATGGAAACCGTGTCCCGCCTGGCGCTATGCACTGCTAACAGGAAGCTGAAAACGTCTGTTTATTCTTTCAGTCAAATCCAAATAAACTCAGCTTTTACAGTGATTGTTGTCGGAGCTGGAGAGACTGTTCAGTGCTTAAGAGTTCTTGCTCTCACAAAAGATCCAGACTAGGTTTTCCCCACCCAAATGGTGGCTCATACCCATTCATAACTCCAATTTCGTGGGATGAGATGCATTCCTCTGGCCTTCTCTGGAACCGAGAATGTATATGGTGCCCAGACATACATTTTGTTGGCAAAACAAAACAGTAAAACCATTAAAATTAGCGTGTCTTGCCTGATATGAACTTTATATTTAAGAGAATGGATTTCTCTCCTCAAAACTTGGCAACTTCTCTTGGCAACTGTGCTTTCTTCCCTAAATGTCTGAGGAATTCTGTGGAAATAACCAACCTTACCTATCGGGATACATAGCACATTATCAATGAACAACAGATGGGGAGCACCTTGCTTTAAAAATCACGAGCGCTTTTTATTCTCCTAACTCCCTTCAGTTTAACCACACTGTGCAAATGGTACAGGGGCAAAACAGTTCCCCCAGAAACAATTCTCACAGGGCCCCAAAAAATGGAATACTTTTTAACATTTCAGAAAGGTCACTCGTGTTAACACGATTTCAATTTCTCAAGTTGAAATTGAGAGTCAGTACTGTATCAGTTCCCTTCACTTACAGAGGTAGATTGAGCAGGTAAGGAAGCTGAATAACTCAGGAAACAGAAGTGATGGCTCGGACTTTCCTTCCCCTTGATTTATCTCAGCTTGTCTACATTCAGGTCTCACCTGCTCTAAGAACCTTCTGGAACTTCATTGGGCTATACCTATTAGCAGCTAGGGGCTTCGTTTTTGGTTTTTAGACCAGCTACCAAGCACCAAGTTGTCATAATAAATAAACCGGCCTTGGGGCCCACTTCTGTACCCACGTTCTTGCAAGAGACCTTTCCTGTATTCTCAGCCATGGCTTTATGTCTTTATGTCCCAACCTCAGAGGCATTCCTGCTCTGTATGTTGACCTGCTAATAAGCATCTGCTCCGTGCTAATCACGCCCAGAATGTGCCAGCCATATTTCTTCTTCAAGTTACAGTTTTAAGCTAAGCATGGCTAGCGTCCCTGACCGAGAAACGTTCCAGACAATCCCACCATGAAGTGGTTTCCCATAGCAGTGTGTGCAGGCTCTCCTAACTAAACCCCTAAGCTTCCTTCACCCATGAACAACATCTCTGTGTAAAAAAACCCCATGCTTCCCTGCCTGCTGCAGTCAGTGTTTCTTCACTCTTCCATGCCCCCTCAGAGCTTGCATGTGCACTCCAAGATGGGAATCCATGGTGTCCGGTCACATTACCTACTCTCGAACAGATGCTAAGCTTAACAGAGTTGGAACAATGTAATAAAGTATTGTTTGGAATACTTGCCTAGGGATGAAGCAGGAAAACAGGCCCACATTCCTGACCACGTAGTTACTAGGAGGATCAGGCAAGCGCCAAAGTCAAGTAATTGGAGCCTGGTGACACCCAAGTCATGTTATGAGAAGTAAATAAGAGAATATGCTATGGAAGTAATAAAGTGATAAGTGATAGGTCAACCAGCATTTATCCGATACGAGTCTTCTGGAGAGAGAGAGAGAGAGAGAGAGAGAGAGAGAGAGAGAGAAGAAGAAGAGAAGAAGAAGAAGAAGAAGAAGAAAAAGAAAAAGAAAGAAGAGGAGAAGAAAGAGGGAGGAAGAGGGAGGGAGGGAGGGAGGGAGGGAGGGAAGGAAGGAAGGAAGGAAGGAAGGAAGGAAGGAAGGAAGGAAGGAAGGAAGAAAGAAGTTCAGAAAAACAATTTATAGAAAAGATTTCTGCCCATAAGGGAAGAAATCTCTTTCTATAGTATCTTGTAATGTGAGAGCAAATCACTGAGCTGTAAAGTCTAAAATGAAGAAGCCCCAGGAGTGTCCTCAGGACCATCAGAGAGAAAATGAGTCAGCAGCTCTCCCGACAGGCCAGCAGACCTCTGTCAAAGCCAATGCATGATCAGAAGCAATGTCAGAAGGAATGTGGGGTTTGGCTCCAACTAACAAATATTTTGTGTGTGTGTGTGTGTGTGTGTGTGTGTGTGTGTGTGTGTGTGTGTGTACAAAGTGATATTTTTATATTCATTAATATATACCTTTAAAATCATTCCATAAAAATTCTAGGAAGAAGATGGGCCATCACCATTCCATTTCCATGTGACGGTATTCCCAAAGGTGCTGTGGGAGAGGAAATATGCAGTAAGAGTAATTTTCTAAACAATGCTCTGAGGACGCGCAAGGACATGCATGCTTAGTTAAAGTGTGCCGTGACTCACAATGTAAAGCGGAAATCTTGACCTACATTTTCAAGATGGTTTAAGAGGAAAAGAGCTATAGCCTTACTGTGAAAAAGAAAACACGTTGAAATTTCCTTCTGCCCTTTGCCTGAGAAAACAACTGAATTTGAAAGTAGAGATACATTTTGCAAATATGCCTTATGATGTTCATCCATTTCTCCATAACCTAAGGTGATGCCATAACTTGGCCACTGGAATTAGAAGGGGGAAGTGATATTTGCAGGAAAATGAGTTGAACTGGGACCTATTGCATTCAGCAAATTAAGGAAAGCTTAAAAAGACAAATATCTTATGTTTTCACACATATGTGCAGGTGTGCACACGAGAGAGGGGGGAGGGAGGGAGAGGAGGAGGAGGAGGAGAGGGGAAGGGAGAGGAGGGAAGGGAAGGGAAGAGAAGAGAGAAACTGTTTTAAACTTAAGAATTCATCTTTCTTTTGTAGATGCTGAAAGCATGTGAGGGAATAACCACAACTTCCTTGAAAAGTAAATGTATTATGTAAATCATTGATTCATGTTACACCTAGAAAGTTTTTGTATATTCTCATGCTTATTTCATTCACCTGTTGCTGTAAAATTATAAAAAGTTTTCCTTTACTCCCTCTAGATCCAGCACCACAGTGCCCCAAGATATCTGGTAGGTATCTTGCCAGAAACACACATCCCAACTTCATGGCGTCCCAGTGTCTGTGCCACCACACACACACACTTAAACATAAATCACGACCTGAAAGAACACACAGAACAATAACCTCTGATCCAATCAATAAGATATAATTGCCCACCTAAACATACAAAGCCCTACACATCCATCCCTTAAGAACATTCATAACAACCTGTAAAGGTACAGCGTGGAATCTTAACGTCAGCCTCCATGTTCTCTCTGCCGCTTCTCTTCTAGTCTCCTCCAGTCTTTGTCCTTTACGTTCCAGTCTCCTCTTCCCTCAAACTTTTCTCCTGTCCATTCTTCCTTCTTGTCCAATGACAGCTTCTTTCTATCTTGTACCCGCCTCTCCTGTATGACATCATCCCACATTCGCCCTTTTTCCCTCATCCTTTGCAACAAACTTGATTTCAGGCCAGAGTCCCTTTTAGACGAATAGGGTTGGTTAATGCACACCCAGCTTAAATGTCAGGAGACACTTCCTACTCAACCTGGAGTAACTTGAAGCCAAGGTAGTTTTCAGTATTGTAAGAAAAGTGTCTACTTCATTCAATCGCTAAATATTAGTATCTCATTTTGAATAATGAACTGTATTTTATTGAAAAGAGAAGGATGCTTTCAGTTGAGGAAATTTCACTCCCAATGGCACAGAGACTCCAATGATCATTGAAGTCAGGATTCTGGATGAGGCTGGTAGTTTCCAGAGTCTCCCAGTGAGAAAATGATACCCAGGAATGATTCTATCCAAATGCCTAGCACTCCACAGCCCCATCTAGGGAACATATGGGAAGCCACAATTGCCAGTTTGAGCCAAAATAGAGCCATTTGTACCCCTGACTGCACATAGCACTTGACAGAATTATGCATAATTTGAGCAAGCCTGCTGTACCTTCCTGTGGAGTCAAATGGAATTCAAGGCATCACTTTGTACTGAATTGTCTCTTGCAATAACCCACACATTCGAAAAAAATCATGTATGTTGTGAACGTCCCACATTTCTAGCATAAAGTATCTCCATTTGGATCTGGAAAAATGACACTAATACTTCCAAAGCTTTCCTTTCTTCTCATTCTGTCTTTGTTTCTTCCGTTGTTTCTTCCTTCTTTTCTCGCTCCTGTTTCTCTTCCACATTTTTCTCGTTCTCTTCTGTCATTGCCGTAAAGAGGAAAGCATTTGAGCTAAAGATATTGTGCACTGCTTCATCTCAACAGTCATCTTCACACCTTTTTGATTGGCTATGAGCATGGGATCCTCATTTTTGTCCTCCTTTGGTGGCTCCAGAGTCCCAGACAACAACAAAAAGCATGCATTTGCTTATTGATAATACCCAAGGCCTAGGTGTTCAGTAACATTTTAAAATTTATTTCCCTTATTTTTGAGAATATTATAATAAAATCACATCATTTCCCCTTCCCTTTTCTCCCTCCAAACCCTCCCATAAACTTCTCCTGGTCTTTTAAATTCATGGCCTCTTTTTTTTTCACTGATTGCTGTTACGTGCATATATGTAAATACATAATCATATATTTCTAAATACAATCTGCTCAGTTTATATGACATTACATGTATGAATACATGTATGAATAATATGTTTTCAGGCCTGACCATTTGATATGGAATAACCAATTTCTATAACCTTTCCTAGTTAAAACTACTACTTCTGCTCTCTGCATTCCTTCATTGCCTATAGTTCTTTGAGTGTGACTGAGGCCTTCTGGTCTTTCCGGTGTTTGTTTGCGTATGTGTCTACTTTCTATTGGCTTTTCAGGTCATGTTTAGGCAGTCATGGTGGTGAGACATTAAGGGGTGCGCCATCTGACATTACTAGGAGACACAATATCATAGCAAATTCCTTGATCCTGCAGGAATCTTATTTTTTTCTGGACACTGTTGCATAACACTTCACTGAACCTTGGGTGGTATTGTGGCTGTAAGTGAAATCCTCATTCCTCATCAAGGAAACGTCTCTGCACTAACCAAAGACCATTATAGAAAACCACGACCAATCAAAATGCAGAGTTACTTTAAACAGTTAACACAAGCTATTCTAAAACCACTTGGAGATGCTTATGAAAGTGAAATTCGCTAACTTCAGTGAATTCAGCATGCAACAAGAGGAACTGAAATTCCCTCATACCTTATCACGTGTATGTAATTAGACTCCAAAGCAGATCCTGGTTTTGCAAACAGGCACCTACTTCTCTAGTGGAGATTTCTCTGAGGGGCTCTAACACACATTGGTGAGTTTCAAGAAATGAAAACGTTTTCTGTAGGGAGCTAGGACTTCTGATCAGCGAGTGGAAAGCGTGATGTTTTGGGGGTGCATTTCCTCAGCTGCTTATTCTTTTAACAGGGTTTACGGTGTTACCTTGAAGTAACAAATTCAAGTGGCTTATAGCTCTATAATACTGCCATTTAAAAGGCTGTCATTCTGAACAAATCAGAACCTAGCAGCCTGCAGGAACAGAGCAGTATAAATAAATGATGACCACCTCTAAAAAGGGAGCTGAGGTAAAGAATTAGGAGAGTGGCATGCATTTAATTAGGGGGCTCTACAGTTTTTGGATTAAAGACATTTTTACCCTGTAGGATGGTATATACCATTGATTCCTAGAGCCACTAGCTTTCCCTTTGGTATCCCTAGCAGGGCAACCCTAGTGAGCTGCTAAGTTTCCTGTGCGATGGATGGAAACCTCTTTGTTGTCTCTGCCTTGCAGTGTTTACAAAAAGATGACCAGTGCCAGCTACCTCAGTGTTCCATACACTTGGCGGTGATCAAGTACCAGATGACATATTTACTGATTAACCCTCACCTGTGGAGTTTATTTTTAATTGATTTGAGAGAACTGGAAATAGTAGAATTGTTCAAACGATCAGATATGACATCAATGATTTACGGCTATGCTTCTGCGACTGAGATGGAAATAGGCTCAAAGACATTTTCCTTCTGTTACCTCTTTTATTGGTTTGAGCTGGTGGTCTTGGGAGATTTTTTAATTCTACCCCTTCTCCCTCTCGTTTCCTGTTGTCATGCTTGAGAAATGGTGAGATGCTTTTCACAGATTTTTCTGGATAAACTCTACAAGTGCAAAACAACAGTTTTGATGTGTTCTCCTAGCTGCTTGGTTATACAAGTAGACCCTGCCTTCATTTTCTGTTCTTATGTCAATTGATCAAAAACTATTTATTTATTTCTGTGAGAAGACAACTCAATATAGTCATTAAAGTGTCAGCCTACAGTGCTATGATCTGGGGTATAGTCTTAAGAAGAACCAGCCTGGCTTTGGTCATTTATTTCACATTTGTAAACTTAGGGGCTAGTTGCTTAATCCCTGTGTGATCAGAAGGGTAATATTCGTAGTACCCATCATGCAGTTTGCTGCAAGGATCCACTGCCACATGAGGAAATACGTTCTGAGGGACTGGCACACAGAAAGCATTGAAGGTCAACTGTCTTTAATCTACGTCTATAGGCTGCCTGAGTAATTCCAGACTGTTCACCAGGGAAACATTAATCTTAAGTAACAGTTTAATTTAACCAATAAAAACTATAAAAATTAACTTAAATAAATCTATTTCCACATCTTAAACAGCAAGATAACCTCTTCGATGGTGGCAATTTAAAACTTTATTCTTTGAAAAAATTATATACCTGTGTTTATATTTGATAAAGAGAATTTGACAGTAAATGATTGGGAGTACTTATATTTATAAGAAATGATAATAAGTAATTAGACCTTTTAAATCTAATAGGAAAATATTTTATTTTTAAAGGCATTTTCTGTATATAAGCTGTGTACATTATCATATTTTTGTTTCATTTTTATGGCTTTATTAATATGATACAATTTATATCAATTATCAGTTATATTGCTTTAATCTTAACTTTTTGATAAGCTAAACCATTTAGGATAGATATTTGGGTCTGAATTTCAGATTTATCAGCCTACCTTTCTTTTAAATATAAATTATTTATAGCTAAAAGGAAATTTTCCAGAAAAGCCACATCAAGTCAGATGTGAAGTGATGCTCCTCTTGAAATATTCATAATGTACAATTAAAAGAACTACTGATGTTAAATTATCAAGTTAGAGTGATGTATGCCATTCAGTCAACATTTACAAATCATAGCTCAATGCACAGCTAGTTATAATTCTGCAGGGGAAATTAATGACCTTATTTGATTTTCAAAATAACCCTTGACCTAGATTCTTAAAGGAAAAATCTTCACAGTTTAAATGGGACATCATGGATAAAATGTGATATTATTGTAAGTTTTCTGGAGAAAAACATATTATTAAGACAATATTTTTATGTGTTCCAATTTTTTTTAAATCTAGGTAGTTATATTTCTTAACTAAAAGAATATCATTTGGGAGATGCAATGTAACATTCAAAACACACAGTGACATTAATTATTCACTACAGGCATCTATGGTGTGTGTGTGTGTATACACAGGTACATGAGTGTGCCTATGCCAGTGTATGACTATGCATGTATTCATTTAAAATTCAGAGTTTTCATGCACACTTATAAATATATATTTTCCCTCATTTTTATATCATTTGGCCTTACATATATAAACTATTCTGGAAAATGGGATATCTGGAACTTACATTGTCAAATTCTTTTAAGTAATGGGAAATGAATATTCATCAATATTGCTTTACAAACTTAATCAACTCTATGATTATTTCATAATTCTGTCAATCAAAAACCTATTAAACTATATGGCTTTTTCACAAATAGACAGCATTTGATATTATAAACTATTTGTTATACAATAATACATGTCAGACAGAAATTTATTTATCAAGAGTACAAAAATACTCAATTACACTTGGAGTTATTAAACTTAAGGCATGGCCGTTAATGTGGTAGTTTTGCTTATGACTCTTCCGTAATAATAAAGCAAATGGTCTCATTCATTTTGCATTCAGTATTAAAATTATTGTATTGAGATTAGGAATAGAAAAATATTTTGAAAGTACAATTGATTTCAAATTGAAGAATATCTCTCTTAATAATATATGGTAAGAAAATAATTAAATGCAGAGTGGATTTTTACAAGCATAGCAGGAATAGTTTATAGTTGAATTCAAAATGATTTGACGAATTAGAAAAATCAGACACTTAAATAAATTGCCAATATGATTTTATATGCATAATCAGCTTTCACGGGTTTTATGTTTATTCCAGATTAGAGAAAATGATTTTCTACGTGTCTAAAGCTAATCTGTTTTGTGCTCTATGCTGAAGATTGAACCAGCCACTTGAAGGCTGTTCCCTGTTTGTAGCCAAGGGCCATTGTCCTTCCAACCAAATCAGCTATTTGAGTTCTAATCTCCATAAAATCATCTCTTAATCCAAAACTTTCAGATGGAACTAACTTCTTTCAACTTAACGTCATCTTTCTCAAGTCTTGCCAAAATCACACTGGGTTACATAATTTTTCCTTGTTCCCACCTTAGCCTAACTTTTGGAGAATGAAGACAATGATTAAACACTTGAAATATCAAAAAGCAACATGACGATGCTCACCCGAGATCCTAGCATTTCAGAGACAAGACAAATTGATCAAGGTTCAAGGCTACCCTCAGCTACGTAGTATTTGAGGATAACCTGAACTATCTAAGATCCTGTCTGAAAACATGACTAAAATTAAGACATATCTTGTCTCTGAGACCTCAGCTCCCCCATCTGCATCCCACTTTAGATTTCTTGGGGGAGTAACAGAAATGGCAACTGTTCTGTTGCAAGCACTGGAAGAGCTCTCGAAGGTCCTCATCTTTTGCAACTTAGGTAGCCCGATACCCGAGCCGATTATTCTTCTCTATACTATTCCTCTTGCTTGATGCCCTCTGTGTAGCTCCCATGCTGTCTTCAGTTGCTACTTTTCTCGTCTCTACCTATGGAGGTTCCTTGCATTTCCAGTTTTTCTGTTTGAGCAACATAATGTCATTTCATAGCCTTTTTCATAGTGAAATTAGTACCCACTTCCTTGGTATTATTTTATTGACTAATGCTTCCTATAGATCTCTTCCTTTCTATATTTCTATATACTTCTTTTTCTATATTTCATATAAGAAGGCTGGTTGATTAATTGTTTTAGGGGCCCATTGAACTTCAGGATGACATGTTATTCACTTTAAAAATGACTTTTTGAGTAACATTTCATTCTCAGGCATTAGAGCATGGTGCTTCAATACATCTCTTTGGTGAAATTAATCTGATTCCATAGTGTGCACATTTACCTGTTTGAGCTTTTGTTTCCTAATTTTATTTTCTAACGTATTCACTTTATGTCATGCTCACTGTCCCTTTCCTGGTCACCCCCTCCCAAAACCTTTTCCATCCCCCATTCCCTTCTCCTCTGAGTGGGTGGGGGCCCCCTCTGTATTTTCTCATCCTGGTACTTCAAGTCTCTGGGAGGCTAGGAGCTTCCTCTCTTACTGAAGCCAGATGAGGCAGCCACAGCTAGAAGAGCATATCCCATGAACAGGCAACAGCTTTTGGGTTAGCCCCTATTCCAGTTGTCCAGGACCCATGTGAATATCAAACTTAGATCAAGATTTAGTGCAATTTAGGAACCTAACAAAAAACATATATGACAAAGAATTCTTACATTATGTCTAGATTTGATGAAATAATAGTAGTGCTCTCTTGAACTCTGAATCCATGAAAAACATACAGCTTGTTCTTGCCCACCAGTCTACTAAATTTCTGTTTCTTCCTACTAACTCAGCCACATAATTGTTATGGGGAAATGAATTTCATTAATTGATGTTTATCTGTACTCATATAGCACTGAATTACAAATTAGCATGGCACATAATAAAAAAGTATTTCCCAGAGTTGTTTTTAATCACTTTTCCCCAAAAAGGAATGTTGGAAATACCTATAATATAGAAAATCCAGGTTTCATAGAAATATCTTTTCTATAATGTAATAAAGTTTTGATTCATCAAATTCCTGACTAAAATGTCATTGTAACTGTATTTCTTCTCTTCGTGTAGCTATTAAGACTATTCTATAAAAAAATAATATATAACACAGCCAGGGTAAAGATAAAAGCCCTAAAGTGCTCACATTATGAAGATGAAATATTAATGTTAGCAAAGACATTAGAAGAAATATTTAAGCACATCGTAAGTATAAATGTTTCTCATGATGGCTTTTCGCAAAGCGTATCACAGTATTAATCAGCAACACTCAGCTCTGGATATTGATAGAGATTCGTATTTAAAAATAAGTACCCACTGCAGTCATAAATGAATTGCCTACCTTCAATGGCAATTATGTAAATTAACCCAGGTACAGCTGCATTTGAACAGCAGAGGCACCGAAGACCCATTCGTAGCTAATTCTGTCCCAGTTACAAAGTTGCTTCACATTTATCATGAAGATTAGATATTTACACAAGAAAGTCTATATAAAACTGGCTGCCACACTCTCCACACAGGGTAGACACTCATCAAAAGCTACCATTGTTAATATCATTCAAGGGCCAGGAAGCCATAAGCACTGTTGTGAAAAATACATATACATATACATATATATATATATATATATTTACTTCTTTAATCTTTTAGCATGTCACAGAATTCCTTTCAAAACAGTGATTGAGGTCAATCCATAACTTTTGAATACCATGTTGATAAAATTATAAGTAAATATTTCAATCACATGTTAATAAAATGGTGATAATGTATTCTGTTATTTAAAAAATCCAGTATGGAGTCGTCTTTTATTTTTAAGGGATTTCAAGACAAGGAACCTTCTTAGTAATATTCTAAAGATAAATGGTTCCTAATCATTAGCATGCGTCAACATCATCTAGAAAGTGTGTATAGTGCATGTTTTACACGCTCCTTCCTGTACCTGGGAGTGCAGAGTGAATGAACACTCATGAACGTCATGTGGAGGTCGGAGGTTGGCCACAGATACTCTGCTGTTCTCCGCCTTCGCTTTCTTTTAGTTAAATTTCTTCTATGATGGTTTCGTTTGTGCACCTCGTGTTTCGTGTTTACTCTCTCCTTCCATCTGGTCTACCTTTCTCCTGCCCGTGTAACTCACCCCTTCTCTTCCGCAGGTGCTGTCTCACATGTATGCCTTTTTGTTCATTTCACTATATTTTTGGTAGGACCTTCTGTATGGTCCCAGGTTTGGAAGTATTTGTTGAAGCCTAACCCAATAAGCAATCTGGTTGGAATACCATTGAATGCAATGGTTCTTCCTTCCGGAGAATCCATCAGTTACCAATATCCACCATGATGGGTTAAGGCCCACAGGAGTCCCCTCTTCGACCGGTTGTCCTTTCATGGTTAGATACCCATGTCATCTCTCTGGGCCTGGGCTACCTCACTTGGTATAATACTTTTCCAGTTCTATCCATTTACTGGACTATACCCATGATGCAATTTTTCTTTACAGAGGAATTGAATTTTGTTTGTATATATGCCACATTCATCTCTTTATACACAGTTAGGCTGATTTCTTTCCCTGCTACTGTGAATAGCATATCAGTGAAGGCTTACGAACATGTATCTCTGTAGTAGGATATAGCGTCGGCTTATTTATTTATATTCCCAGGCATGATATAGAAGAACCATATGGTAGTTCTATTTCTAACTCGTTTAGAAACCTCCACAATGATTTCCATAGTGGCTGCCCCAGCCCATACACCCATCAATGGTGAAAATCTGTTCCTCTGTCATCACAGCCTAGCAAGCATATGCTGTCACTTGGTGTGTGTGTGTGTGTGTGTGTGTGTGTGTGTGTGTGTGTGTGTGTGTGTGTGATAACCTCTTCTCCTTTACTCGTCTCCACATCCATTTTTAAAACAAAGTCTCTATTGAACCCAGAGATTGCCATTCATGCGGGCTGAGTAACCAACAAACGGTAGGGATCCTCCTGTCTTCTCTTCCCCAGTACTGGGATTTCAGGCACACATCTCTTTCCTGTTTCTTTGTGTAGATGCTGGGGAATCCACACTCCGATTCATGCTTCTGTGGAAAACACTTTTCCAACCAAGCCATCTCCCTAACCTTTCTAGAAGGTTTTCCTTCTATAAAGCATAGAAGCTTAGGCACTTGAATTTCTGCATCAGTAAGCATTAGTGGTGGCTCCAAAAATGTGTATTTTTAATAACACATTCCCAGGTGAATTTTGTCTGGAAGCAACAGTTTCTGAATCATTACCACAGGTCAATTACTGGCAAAAGTTAAAACAACCTTTCTCTAAACCAGACATATTGGTGTTATAAAATATCTAAGAAGAAATATTTGGGTTGTCTTGCCAATACATTTTCTGATTGTCATTTAACTATTTCAATATACTTGAATGGGTGTGGAGGAAAGTCTGAACATGTGATAGCAATTTCCAATCCCAAAGCACAGACGTTTTTGGTACAGACTTACTTTCAAAACCTACGAAGTATGAATAGTGGGCATCTGTGGGATCCAGAAGCCCTTCTTGACCCAAAGGACACAGCACTTCTTTGTTAAGGGCCAACAACACATCCATTCAAGAATGCTACTCAAACCATGAGAGTTTTATTTTTAACTGATGCAGGCTTGGACAATTAGATCATCCTGGGTTCATTACATAACCTAAAGTCATGAAAAAAAAATCTGTCTGTGCTTCCAGAACGTGGTCAGCAGCCATGGTAGTTTTCTCATAAAGAATATTCAAAATGGTGGACCGCAATGAATTCTGCACAGTAGACAATATGTAGTTTCACTAAGGCTATACATCAGAGGCTCTTTTAATTACAGATTTGATGAGATTGAAATAAAAGATAGAGACCAGGACTCATATTAGCATCGTTCATCAGTTTAAGGAGCATCATGTAGAGGGTTAGCAGCCATACACTCACGAACAACTCCCGGAAAACTGATATTTTGAGTCACAAGAATGGACTGGGCTAAAACTGCATGTGACACTTCAAAGTTCAAAACTTTTGTTGGTTTTGCTTAAATCCATTTCATTCTCAAGCATTCTTCCCTCTAGGAAAGGACTTAAAGGATGATCTAAACTTTCTAATTTCTCTTGGATAACATAGGTATATTCGGTCTTCCTCTCACTCACTCTCTTCTTTCTCAGGTTTCTTCCATCCCTTTCTTCTCTCTGAGGGTGCCTGAGTACAGGGAACTGCTAATTCCCTGTTTGCATGGAGTCTCTGATAGTCACTGAATGAACAATGCCTCACTCCTTTTGCCTCAGAGCATCTGCTCATTATGTGCAATTCTGAAGTGGCCGCAACAAACAAAAGCTGTGAATTGCGTCCTCAGCCTGGGCAAAGAATGACAATTGCCTCCAAGGAAATCAAAGCAGAGTACACCTTCATCTTTCATCTGTTTCGGGTTTCCTTGCAAGTACAATCTCTCTTTTACTCACCTTGCTGCCTTCGGTCTAATCTTATCTTCACTGACCGTTCACAACTTCCATAGCAGAGCTAGGTCAGCAGGACAAGAGCCCAAGAAGGGGAAGCACTGCCAGGAAGACTGCTGTTTTCCTCAGGTTCCTGAAAGAAGGCCACGTGATTCTTCTTGCTTCCGCACCTGAATGTAGCTTGTAGTTTCAAAAAAAATGAACCAAGCTAAATCCAGCTAGGCACCAGCATTGGCAGTCATGCACCCCCACTTCCACCCCCACCCCCAGGTCCCCGGTGGTTAACTTAGTGTTGAGCCACTCTGTTCAAGTATCTGCTCCCAAGCTCTCTTGTTCTCTGCTTGCTGAGCTGACCGATTCAGTTTTTCCTCCAATGCTTGGAGCCTTGGCTCAAACTTCCCAAGCCATCCACCCCCTGTGGCTGGCTTACAGGAAGCCAGCTACCACTCACTCAGATCCTCAGATCCCCATAGCCGCATGAAATGAAAACACTAGAGACATCATATACCAGCCAGATTTATAACGATAAATCTCCAACCACAAAATGCCCAAGCAAAGAACATAAGACTCAATTGCTATAAATATGAGCTGCACACCTAGACTGGGCAAATGTGCCTACACCACTCTATTGTCCATCTATGAAATTCCTAGCTACTTGTGACCCCTCTAGGTCACGTGGTTCTGGTTCACCTTCCTCTTCCTCCATCTTTCTTTCTGTCCTCTAAAACTTTCAGCTCTGCCCTGTCCTTCCACTGCCCAATCACAGGCTCTAGGCTGATTTGACCCATTAAGATTTCACCTGACCTCACCTGAGTATGTGATCCACTCCCTACTGGGGCATTCCTCTTGAGGGAGCAGAAGATCCACAACACCCAGACCCACGCACTTGCCCACATACCACAGTAATGAAAACTTTAAATCTACCTGGGCTTGCCTTGGATTCTCACTTCCTACTGCTCAAATGTTTAGTTAGTAGGTGTAATTGTGATGAGCAGACACTTAGATAACATACACATATATGTATTTCATTATTTGAATGCACGTATTTGTCTGAATTTTCTCTCTTAACATGGTGAGGCTTTCATCAGTGTTGTGTGACTATGACTAAAATTCCCATGTTTTCAGCCAAAAATTGAAATCTGTTCTTCAATCTTTTTTACTTCTTGGTTATTGGGGTCTGTATTACTCAGTGTAGCAGATATTCTGGTTGAAAATATTTTTATGTGAAAATCAAAAATAAAACAAAAGAGCATATAAATGTAAATATACATATATACATATACCTATATATATGCATATTGAACTTAGATTTTAGGAGATTTTAATAGAAAAACTAAGTCTGTTTTTAAGTTTTAGAGTCGTGTTTACTTTTCTTACTTCACTCAGAGTCATCTAGAGCTACTGAAATAACCCCTGAAAGTAAAAATGAGAGTCACATTGTGGTACCTACCTTCTGTCACCTAGCAACTCTGCTCTTAGTCAGCATATGAAAACTATAAAGCAATCAAAGTAGAAAACCATTTCTAATTGGTTTACAGAACTATCTCTTATTCGTAACTCTCACCAGTATTAACCAAACATCGAAAATATTTGACTAGCAATAAAACTCAAGTAAGTGATGATGAAGAGTAGTTACGACAACATAGATACATCCTTAAGGGTCATCATCTGGACAGCACAAAGCTCAATCAAACTGTACAAACTTTCTTTTTTCTTCACAAAAGTCAAATAACTTTGAAGAAATAGAATACTCTACCTTTTTCATGCTACAAATATAATGTTCTTACTTATATTTCTGATTATTAATTTTGATCATCAGGCTAAATTGGATTAAGAAACCCCTAGGGAAACCTTAAAAGTCACCCTTAGAACTGGATTTAAAATGTCATATGACATGATGGTCACAGTAAATACATAATTGTGCTAGGTTTATCTAAAACAAAACTATAGAGTCAGTCATAGTAATTCACGCCTATAATACAAATGTTTATGTGACTTTCCAGAAGGTTCAAGGGTTCTGGGTCAGCCTGGGATACCAGCCTGAGATACCTGGGATATCTCAAACTATACTCTTGCACATCTAAGCCATGTGTACACATGTATTTGTGTGTTCGCAGTATATCTAAAGAAAAAGATAAATTTTACAAAAATCAAGTGATACTTCCACAAATCTGAATTAAGGTCAAATAGAAGTAACTCCCAAACTTTGAAACTGGACAATATCTCTGAATTATTTTAAGATGGACAATGCCAAATATACCTGAAGAGTGATCAACAACACCCAAGATTCCACCCTCCCACACATTTGCCTCTGCCCACATGTTGTGCGGGAGTCCCACTGGTTGTCCACGAAGAAAATTAATGACATATCCTTCAGTCCTTCCTCACTCCATAGCAGATGTCAGCAACATCAGTCACTGGGATTGCTACTTTCTCTCAGGAGAAGAAAGCGCGGACTTGGCAACAGTCATAGATCAGCAAGATCTGAGATAATGGCCCCGGATAATGACGAGGGAGGACAAGAAGGAAATGAGGCATGATGTAAAGCAGGATGAAAGGGGAGAATGGATGCACGGGGCATGTGGCACTGCAGACTAAATACAAAGGTGTGTGGTGTGCTTCTCCCTTACTCTGTGTCTGCTCGTGCTTAAACAGACAGAACGTGCAATAACTGCTCACTTTGCCATGAAAGAAGTGGTGTAGCAATCATTCAGAGAAGTTAGTATGAAAGCAGGAAGTCATCTGTAAAAATAAAGGAACTGACATTTTATGGTCACCCAACCCTCAAAATGCATGTTTTTATACTCACTGAACATAAACTCATTATAAAATAACTGTTTTGTATATTCCCAGTGAAATGAGATCTGCTGTATACTTTGGAACAGATAAAATGTGGGTGATATGGATGACCAGAAATTTAAACATGGTTCTCATGCCAATTATGTTTAAAAGGCACGCTAATTGATTTAGCTTTGAGTAAGTACGTCTCTACTATTTGCATCTGAAAAATAGCACTAGTGGATTTCTATATTATCCATAGGAAGGGTCTCTCACAGAGCACACGGGGTGTGTGGGTATGAACTTTGTTAAGTGCAGGTTCCTCACTGTGCTTCACTCACAGGAGCTAAGCCTTGGAAGCAACCCAGCTGTCCTTCACTGGGTGTGTGAATGGACGGAAACAGTGTAACATCTAATCATAAATGAATTCTTTCTATCGTAAAGTGGGAGAAAATAAGTTGCTTCTGACAACATATATAAACCCAGATGGACAATATGGTAATTAATATATCATGGTCTAAGGGAGAAGAGTAGACAGGGAGAGAGAAGAGGTTGATCAAGGACATGAGTAGACAGGAGGAGTAACCTTCAGTAATTGATTGCACATAAAACACAACAGTGCATTGCATATTTCCTAATTGCTAAAATAATAAATTTTTACCAAGAAATAGTGAGTAAGGTAGATTTACTAATTAGACTTGTGTAATTATTCTGCATTATAAACATAAAAGTTATATTACATTCCATTTATATGTATTATTAATCACAAATAGTTAAATTGTTAAATGTAATTATGGAGGGGTGACTTCTGGCTAGAAAGTCTGGAGAGCCTGTGGGTCTTTCCCTGGGGATCAAACATGTCTAGTGAACACTGTGAAGATACACTGATTTAATTGTCTATATGAAGTTATTATAAATTATTTGCAGGGCATTCAACAAATGGAGAAATATGTATATAAGAAAATTTGCTATATTTAACAAGAGAATTGAGAGCATGTCACGGTGGAGCCATGGCTTTGTCCCCATATCACTCTATCTCAGCATCCTAGATGCTGAATTTGGAAAGTGAGTGCATTTAAGAACAGAGAGGTACTTCCTCTAGTCCAGCTTCTGCTTCCGGAATAGTATTTTATAGCTATTCTGTCCACTCCTCCCAACCAGGGAGGTCCAGTCCAGGCAAAGCAATTGAGTAGTCTGGACTCCATTCCCTCACAGAATCTGTTCCCTAGATTCAGCTCTCTACAGAGTCATAGGCCAAGACCAGTGCACTGTCATGACCACCCTCACTTTTGCACCTTGGAGAGCAGAGTTTTCTCAATGGCAGAGGCAAAGTAGAGAGCAATCAAGGACCCTGCCCATTCCCACTCTTAATTCTGGAGAGTCATGGTGTGGTCCAGAGCAAGTGGCCAGGGTCCCTGTCACCAGCTCCATGGCTGAGGTGTTGAGGTTTTTTGAAAGAGAACAATTGGCTATAAGAACAGAGAACGCTGGGGTCTATCTCCCAGGGCACTGGTTTTATTTGAAACAGAGAGTAAGGACGTTCCAAGTAGAGTGCCTCAGAGGCAAGGCATATCTTAGTAGTAACCAATTAAAGGAGTGCGGGAACTCTAAGAAAGAAAGAACCAAACTGTTAAAAAAAAAGTTTTCAATTTAATGGCAAGAATCACAGACAGAAATAGCTAAGAGTTCTCTTGGGAGTATAATAAGTTTTCAAGCATGAACCTCAAAGGCTATCCCCACAAAAGAGGCTCAAATTTAATGAGATCAAACTGTGGAGCAGTGTATGCCCCAAGGCTTTGTCAAAAATAATAGAACAATCACTAGACATTGTTAGAAACTAATAGCTGGATGTGATAACAGAGGTAGACAATTTACCAAGAGGTCAGGAAAAAGGAAAGATAAAGAGGGCCTCCTAAATCCATGTTATCCCATGGTGACTGTTAATAAGCCCATGTCTGCTCTCAAGGATGTATTCTGCACTCAGAGGAAACTAGACGTCATTCAAATAGCCTCCCAAGCCTCCAATATATAAACAAACAGACAAGGAAAGCACCAGCCTGGAGCAAGGTGTGTGGAAATCATGCTTCTGAGTTGGCGCAAAATCTAAATGTCTAATTATTCACAATTGACAAAATTGTGGAATATTAAAAACAGAAACTGTGACTGGATCACATGAAAAAGAGCAAAAACCAGAAATGAACCAGCTAAGTTGATACATTTAGCAAATCATTCAAATCGATTACAAATGAAATCCAAGAAACCCATGCTTTAAGCAGTAAAGAAAGATAAAATGGCAGTGTGACCACATAGACAATGGACAGTGTAATCCAGTGAACCACGTGACCAAAAATCTTTTAAATTCTACATCATTCAATAGGATTAAATGTAGGTGGTGAATAGAAAATACCGAGATTCCAAGAAAATCTTGTGGCATTTCTGACTGGCACATCTGCCCTCTACAGCAATGCAGGCCCACTCCACTCTCAGCAGAGATCTTTGTTGTATTTCTATGACTCTATAAGTCATTCTTTCTGATATTCTAGCAATAACCTGAGGCTTTGTTTCAATTTTAATGTAATTGTAAGAATTTTACATCCTCTTGCTTCTTATAAAGCAAAATTATTTTTTGAAGAAAAAAATGAGATAAAATAACATCACTTTAATGGTAATGAAACATTCAGATTTTTAAGAAGTTCTTTGAACGGAGTGAAAGAGTCCTTATTCAAATACATTGAGAAGACCAAAGGATTCCAGTATTGCTAATTACAAATGAAAGAAGCAATACGGATTGCCTTGCCATTTTCTTGCCTCATCTAAATCAATCAAATGCTATCCTTATATCAGTACCAGCGGGCCTATCGCATGAAGCCATGATTTATGTGAAATTCTGGCATAAAGAGAAGAGTAGGAACAAGTTGTATTGAGAAAAGATATGGTACTCTGATGCGTCAACCCTGACATAGTCATTCTACCAGTAAAGGTGAAAGGCATGTTTTGATTCTCAGTGTGGATGCTACAATCTGTAATCAATTAACTCAAATGCCTTCGGGCCTGTAAAGAGGGGTGGGACAGAACATTAAGTAGGAGTGTGTAGTGGAGAAAAATTCCTCACTTCATGATAGGGAAGTGGAAAACAGAGAAGGTGAGGAGGTCCTACTATTTTTTTTTTTCAAATGGGTTACACAGTGACCTGAAGGCCCAAGATAGACACCAACTCCATGAGGTCCTAGGTTCAGTACAGGAGACTGAAGGTAGGGCCTCATACATGCTAGACAAATTGCTAATACACAACCACTAAGCCTGACCTCTTAAAGATTCTAGTAGCTTCTAATTATGCCTTGGGCTTGGAACACACAGGTCTCTGGGGGGGAATTCTGGATCCAAACTATAACATTCGTGAATCAGATGTCCTAATGAAGAGAACAAGGTAGGAAAATAAATTACTATTATTTGATAAAATGAGCATGTTTTCAAAGCCATTTGAGGTCAAAATAGAACTATTATTTCTTTATTTTAAAGAGTGTATTACATTTATGTGTATGTGAGATATGGAGATAGATGAATGGATAGATAGATAGATAGATAGATAGATAGATAGATAGATAGATAGATAGATAGATAGATTGATTCTAGCATGAATGTGTTCTGTGGATATTTGTATTTCAGCATATGTATGGAGGTCAGAGGTTAAGCTGCAGGAATAGATTCTCTCTCCTTCTACCACTTCAGTTCTAAGGATTTAGCTTAGGTTGTCAGGCTCAGTGAAGGGTATCTTTACCAGTTGATCATCTTGGTGGTCCAAGAAAACTATAATATATGGGCATCTTACACAAATTGCTACCCTGAAAATATATAAAGTACCAGGTGTTATTGAAGACAAGTTTGTTGCTGTTTTTGTTGTTGCTTTTACATTTGATTCTCTTCTGGAATATCCATGACACAAAAATCATTTATAGTTAATTGAATAACTAATGAACAATATACATTTTCTAGGTCATGAATGTGTTTCATAACAAAGTGGATTGTTCCTAATATTGTATGTTTATTCAAAATAACAGTTCATTCCGTTCCTTCTCTAAAAGCTGGGTGAGATGCTCTGTGCAGAATAACATGTTCATTGTTTGCAGCATCCAGCTAAGTAGGCCAATTGACCACTTGTAAGCACTGTTGTGCTACATTCAGTCATTATCTCAAAGTAAAATGTTATGTAAGCCAAGGACCATAGCCACTACAAAGAGCCAATGTACCGATAAGAACCTAGCAGGGCCAACTAGGGCCAGAAGAATCACAAGAACTGGAGGGTTACGGTCATCTGGATAGATTCTGATTGTTCTCAGTTCTGTGACCAGACAGTGGTTGTTCTGACTCATTCAACAGAGCAATCCGGGGCTGGGGTTCTAGCTCAATAGAGAGCATTTGCCTAGCATATATGAGGTCTTAAGTTCAGTTCGCACGACCACACTAAATCCAATCAATCAAAGAAAACAAAATATGCCTAAGTGAATCTTACTTGGCTCAAGACCATGACATAGCTCCCAATATTGTAAAGCTGCATCCCATTGTCAAACTTTCAGTGTTTATTCATTATTTATTAAATGTTTACGGCATGTGAAGAAATGTATCTGTCACTGAGTAAACAGGAAGCTATGCCTGTAATGTTTATTCAGAGTTCAGTGCAGTTTTGAACGTCTATTTGGCACCAGGCACTGTACCTGCTGTGAGACGCTCACTGGTGGAGAGAACTGTTCTTGATTTTCGAGAGCACACGGTGGGAAAGGTGCAGAGGAATGACTGAAAGCTATAACTGAAGGCAAACGGAAGCTCTGTCACTTGCAGGACCCGGGTGACGCAGGCGGACATTGTGCTAAGTGACTGCACCAGAGTCAAATACTACCCAGTTTCACCTGCGTGTTGAAGGTAGAGTATTTTAAAAAGACAAAACTATAATATGTAACAAGGCTGATTAGAGGTTGAGAGACAGAGAGAGTGTGTGAAGACATTACGGTGATGAATTTTAGGCAAAAGAAATGAGCTGAAGAGGTCATCTGTGTAAAATCATGACTGTAGTTAATACCAACACATTACATACTTGAAAGTTGCTAGAATAAATTTGAAGGGCTCTCAGCAAACATATAGTGTGTGAAGTAATTTATATGCAAAATGGTCTGATTGTGTTAAATGGCTTAGATACAATGTATCTGCAGCATTAAACTATATGGTGGACATGATATCATTGCATCAGTAAATAAGTTAATAGTAAGACACACAAGAGCTTAAGAGCTGAATGAACTGTGACATATTCTGTGGTGTAATTCACAGGCTTGTTTCACATCTACTCTTCGTCTCCTTTATCATCACTGGGAAGTAGAAGGTCTTGCGTTCATTAATTGATGGGAATTATGAAAGACTGTAGAAAGATGGGTGCGTGACTTCTTCCGTTTCACTTCAAAAGGTCACTGGTAATACTCAAAGTTGAGGAAAATGGAGCCTAGTAAGAACTAAGATAGTTTCCTAAGCTGCTCAAGAAGAAAACATTTTATGTACCTAGCCACAAGAGGAAAGAGTATACAGCAAAAACCCAAGAGAATGCTCTAATACATGACTCGTAAAGCTTAAGATGGAAAGAAATCTTGTCAGCTGTGATAGAATGAGAGACCCTGCAAGGCAGTAATCTAAATGAGAGGGAAACAGATCCATAAATTTATTGTTTCATTTATATGTAGACTGAACTGCTTCAAACTCAGGTTAAAAGTTGAAACACATACAAACAGTGACCTCTGGCTT
This sequence comes from Rattus rattus, assembly GCF_011064425.1. Classification (NCBI taxonomy): domain Eukaryota; kingdom Metazoa; phylum Chordata; class Mammalia; order Rodentia; family Muridae; genus Rattus; species Rattus rattus. Next base: position 21,832,390 of record NC_046165.1, read on the forward strand.
CTCTGAAAAACCTCATTGTGTCTAACAACACAGAGAAATGAAAGCAAGCGGTGGCAAGGCAAGGAGGCCTTAGCAAGCAGGAGATAGTGAGAAACTAACTGGAAACCGGAAATACTGGGTATCAGCTCTGCAACGAAAATGAAACCTGGACAAAGCGATGAGGACACAGAAGAGTCATCCATGGGCCCAAGTCGTGAGGCAGCAAACAAAAGAAAGAAGCAGCCTCCAGAAGCAAAAGCAAAGTTTCGGCTGGGTAAGATGCTTACTGTTGATTGTGAAATTTATAAAAGTAAAAACAATGAGGAGAGTTAGTGAAATACACCCTTGTGTGCCTGTCTCTACAAGGGTGATAATTGAGGATAAAGAGAATAATTGAGGGGGGCATTTTCCCTGAATGTGTGTCATAGCATGGGCTAGGTTCCCAGACTGAATAAAATGTGGGAAAAGAATAATGTAAGCTAAGAACTAGCATTTATCCCTGTCTGTCTGTCTGTCTGTCTGCCTGCCTGCCTCTGTCTCTTTCTTGCTCTCATTCTTATTATCTTCTTTCTCTGTCTCTGTCTCTGTCTCTCTGTCTCTGTCTCTGTCTCTGTCTCTCTCTTTCTCTCTCTCTCTCTCTGTGTGTGTGTGTGTGTGTGTGCGTGTGTCCTTTTTAGTGTATTGAAATGTGAGCAATAGGGTTTGTCCATGAAGCAGCTCACATTAGAGTTTGGTGGACAGCCAATCTGTGAGGCAGATAGACAGACAGACTGAGGCACAGACACACACACACACACACACACACACACACACACACACACCTTGAAATGGGAGGTGAAGTACCGCTAATATGTTCTAGCAGCCGGCAGGTGTTACTCAAAAGAAAAGTGCTACTTTACTCTAGAATTTCATTACAGACCGAGAATACCTTCTCTGTTAGAAGCCTGAGACTTGGTCTCCTGATGGCGACAATATGGCTTTCCCTGTTCTTTCATTTCCCCGTCTCCATTCCTTCACTGTACAGGATGCCCCTGCTGTATGTACATAAAAATATTAAACTTTTGTTTTTTAAAAAAAGTGAAATGTGAGCCAGCTTCCAGATCTTAGGTCACAGTGTCATGGACAGTAAGTAATGCACTAGGACATTGTCACTCTGCATAAAAAAACAGATGCTAGAGAAGAGCCTGGCATCTTTGAGAACATCACAAGCTGAGACAAAGGAAGAAGCTAATCCTGACAGGAACTCTACAAACAAACTTCTCTGCTGAGAAAACTTCAAGATTCACTAATTTATAACCAACCCAAAGCCCCAGGTCCATTGAGTCAGCAAACAATTACCTTAAAAACCACCGTGAAGAGGGATGAAAGCCTGAACAGAAACTCGCTGTTACAAATATAGTTAAGCAAACATGGAGAGATGCAGGCTAGGCAGAGGAGCAGAGCCTGAGCGAGGAGAAGTCTGGTAACAGGAGAAACCCTAGGTTGCAAATGAAAATACAATGGATGTGGCCATATCATAGTGTGGGACACTGAAGCAGTATACATCCAGCTAGTCCGCTGAAGAGAGAAGCTAGTGGGGCCACCTGAGCTGAGTTGGTGTTCAATGCTGAAAGGTGGAAGGACTCATGGTCAGTCAACGGGGGTGGGGTGGGGGATGGCTCAAAGAGCACTCCTGCCAGAAATCAAGTCTAACAGTGAACAAAGTTAGAAAGTGAACTACAAGTTGTTTTCTAACTGAAGCTTTCCCGTAAGGAGGAAAGGCTACAAAGATAACTCTGAGGCCTGAGAGATGGGTCCACAGCTAAGAGCGTGTGCTAGTCCTACAGAGGACCCGAGTTAGATTCCCAGCAACAGGCAGCTCCCACTACCTGTATCTCTATCTCCAGGAGGATTTGCTGCCTCTGGCCTTCACTAGCACCTGTACACATGCACCTATGTACAAAAATACACATTAATAAAACCATAAATCTTTAAAACAGAAAATATAACCTTGGGGATAGGGGAAACCCACTTTTATCACAATCAGGAAGAAATGTTGACTGATATATTTTTCCAGTGTATTATTCTTATTTTTAATTTTTGGCTTTTAGTTTCTTCCATCCTCAATTAAGTTCTGTTTGGTGTTTGTCTCTGTACCATTCTATTGCACTCTGTATTATTTATCAGACACTCAGCCCTTGTAACTTTCCTCAAATTATCTCATAGAAAAGGTAAGGGAAACTATGCCATTTTATGAAGTCAGGTGCTTTGCTATGCGAAATAGATACATGCATAGTCAAAAATGAAAGTCATAAAATAATTCCCCTGAGGAACATGGACACAAAAAGTCCCAATAAAATATTTGCAAAACAAACTCAACAGCATATTTTTAAAGATCAAAGAGAATAGCTAAGTTGGTTTTGTTCTAGTATGCAAGAGTGGCTTAATTCACACAACTCTGTACATGAAATAAAATCCATAAATCATAAGTAAACTCAAGAGCAGAAAATACATGATCTTTTCAATAAATGGACATAAGATAAGGTCTCATACCTTAAGTAGGTTCTAAACTTTCTCATCACAAATTCCTAACTACTTCATCTTAAAATTTGAAATAATAGTGGAAAAGGGAAAAGGGATATAGCACAGACAGTAAAGAAGTACCCTAGAAACAGTGTGTTAAGTTAGGTTTGATCCTTAACACTGGGAAAAAAATGAAGGACAGAAGCAAGACAAACTAGTAAGGGAAAACTATATTTCCAACTACTTAAGAGGCAGGAGGATCACAGTCCAATGCCAGATTGAGCTGCAAGGTAACTTTAATACCATCTTGTACAACTGGAATACAATATGATATATATGTATATAAATATACATACATACATGTAAATATATATTTAATTTTTCAGTTTGGAGACAGGTGCCTTAACTAGATGTCTGCTTAGCCTTTCAGGCCTCCATCTTATTTGAAAACAGTTCCCTGTGATTCAGTTTCCCCACTGGAGATGAATCCTTCATCTGGGGTCACAAATTTAATAAATTAACTCATAAAGATATTCACAAGAGCTTCTAATAGACTATTTTTAACCTGTAGACTAAGAATACCATTCACTTGTATAAGTTCAATATACTACTATTGAATATTTCTCTTGTGAACTCAGACAATGGCCAATGGTCCAGTAAAATGTATCCATTTGCCTATACACCTGTACGACAGTGAATATTTCCATGTGTCTCTTCAAAGACAACACTGTATTATGAATGGAAATTTTTCTTATAAGGGAAAGGTTCTATCCTCTGTTTTGCTGGTAATGATTCCATTATTAAATACCAGCAGGGAGTTACATATTTTAATTGATGATTTTATCATAGTAACTACATAGACCTTTTCCCCCTGTCTTTCTGCCATTTTTAGGAGTTTTTCTAAAGCTATCAAAACACCTTGCTTATAAAATAATTAAATACATGTAAATGTGCAACAATTAAAAGTCTTTTTCATGCATGAGAGACTGTAGACGTTTAAAACAGTGTTTGTATATCAGAGAATTGTCCTTTTCATTCCCTTCCTCCATGTCCAATAGGATTAGCAATGTAAGTTTACATACTCCTAAAATTTGTTGAATTCTGCCTTTGTGAGACTTGATATTACAATACAACATCACTTTCTTTCTTTTGACACTTCCAGAAAAGTGTACCCAATTTTATATGTAATAAACATATATAACATTGTATCATATATAAGGTATAAAGCAAGCACATAAATCAAATTTAGATGTTACCAAACTTCTAATGCCTAGTGACATAAAATATGAATTGATAATTTTTAGATAAAATACGCATGTAGAAAACCAGGAGAGGGGGTTGGGGATTTAGCTCAGCAGTAGAGCGCTTGCCTAGCAAGTGCAAGGCCCTGGGTTCGGTCCCCAGCTCCAAGAAAAAGAAGAAAAAAAAAAGAAAGAAAACCAGGAGAGATTGTGCATGGCCAGAAAGATGGCTTACTGGGTAAAGGCAACTGTCACCAAGCCCAGAGGCTTTACTTACATCCCCCGGGATACACATCAAAGGTGAAAACTGATTCCCACATATTGTCCTTGGATCTCCATGTCAGGTACACAAGCACACTCTCTCTCTCTCTCTCTCTCTCTCTCTCTCTCTCTCTCTCTCTCTCACACACACACACACACATACACACACACACACACACACACACACACATATGGTACAAGGCACGTCACCTAGGTCAACCTTAAATTCCATCTTCAAATTTACCCTCAGACCTGGCCATCACCTCCTGCTCATCAATCCTTTACTTTGGTGTAGCTATAAATTACATAGAGTGAATTGAGACTGAGAAAAGAACAATTTATTTAAAGAAAGTGGTCAAGGAATAGGGCCCCCCACCAATCTCCAAAATTTTAACCCAGAATTGCTCCTGTCTAAAGGAAATACAGGGACAAAGAGCAGAGCAGTGACTGAAGGAAAGGCCATCCAGAAACTGCCCCATCTGAGGATCCATCCCATATGCAGCCACCAAACCCAGTCATTATTGCTAATGACAAGAAGAGCATGCTGACAAGAGCCTGATATAGCTGTCTCCTGAGAGACTCTGCCAGATCCTGACCAATAGAGATGTGGGTGCTTGAAGCCAACCATAGGACTGATCACAGGGACGCCAATGGAGGATTTAGGGGAAGGACTAAAGGAGGTGAAGGAGCCTTATCTGCCATCAAAGGGAAGAGAGACCCTTGGTCCTGTGAAGATTTGCTACCCAGTGTAGAGGAATGCTAGGGCGGTGAGGTGGGAGTGTGTGGGTGGCTGGGGGAGCACCCTCATAGAAGCAGAGTAAGGGGGGATGTTATACAGGGTTTACAGATGGAAAACTTGGAAAGGGGATAACATTTGAAATGTAAATAAATAAAATATCCAATTAAAAAAAAAAGGAGATGGTCTAGTGCAATATATCCCACCATACTCTAGCCAGTATCTCTGGACTTCCTTTCTTCCATAGTTTAGGATTGAAAAGTAACTGCAATATTTTGGGTCTTATTTGCACTCTTTTTTATTCATTGAGAGATATAGAAAAAGTCAAGCTGACGCTTGTTTATTTGTTTCTTAGCTTCCATCATCACATGCTCTTCAAGACACCTCTGAAAACAGGGGTATCATTGTGTTAAAACTTCATTTCTTCTTGTTATGTCAACACATACAGCCTGTTCATATCAGGCTTCAAAACTGAGTTTGCAACTGAACATTACAGTTACTTCTAGTAGATTTTTAGAGCAAAACAACTCTGAATTATTTAGTTTGTGATTGGATTGAATGGTATAACTTAATTGTGTTTCAACAACAAAAAAATCCTAAAATTCCAAGTGTTAGAAACATCAAATAGTTCTGTATTGGTTTCTTGTTCCTTTGGAGTAATCAATTTATTTCCTATGACCTTCATGTTTTAAAAGATTATAAAATTTATAAGAGATTATTTGTGTGGTTCAAAGCTCTGTTTACCATAGGATGTCACCAGATATTATTGAGGTCCATCTATGCCACTCATTTTGTCAAGAAAGATAGAAATAAGAATACACTTAATTATAAAATCAAGATTTAAAAAAGAAAGAAAACAAAATGCTTTTCTAAAATTAAGACTTGAGAGATGTTAAATAGTGGCCTTCATTGTCTTCCTGGCTAATTTCATGGATTGATTAAGAACAGGCTACTATTTCAATTCCTATGTACTGCTTAGACATTTGTTCTGATCACAAGAATATATCACATTTTAGTATTAAAACACTCAAAGCTTATCTCATCTCCAGAAGATTAGAACTCTGGGTTCTCAGATACTGGCTGTTCATTCAGCCAAATGTGTTAAGAGGGGTTAATAGCCTGGGTACAAAATTCAGAGTAGCAAACAAAACAACAATGATTTTCAACTCATGAGGTTTTGTTCTAGTAGTAGAAGACACTGGACACAGATGAATAAACATTATCTCAGAATGCACTACAAAGAATAATAACATAGGGGTGGTGATAGAAACTGTGGTGAGATCAACTGTGGTACTCTCAAAAGAACGACAGAGAAGGAAGACAGAGGTCTACAGCACAGAGACCTTTGGGAAATGAAGAAGCAAAATATGAGATGTGTTCATAGCTCTACTAGAATTTACATTGCTTGAGAACAGAGACACGTACTAAATTTCTTAGACATTTTCATCTCTCCAGCCCCTCTTAGGACTTTGCACAAAACAGAAATTGGAACATATTTAAATTGCTTTGGAATCTATTTCATTAGTAACTTCATGAGACTGTGACACGAATCCTGCCAGATCATAATAGTTTCTCAGTTCTACTCGGCTTAACTAGTATGAGAAATTTCATTGAACAATACAACAAATACATACTGGCAAATGAGGAAGATAAGAGTTGCATGTATTCTTCAAAGTCCGTCATACAAAGGTCTGCCAACTCCCATGTAGGAGCAGGAACCTAACTCTTTTAGTTGTCATGATCTTACTAACACCTACAGAAACCTACCACCAATGTTAGCTATCACATCTACTCATAATGTGTCAGTCTAGCAGAACTAGACTACCTGTAACTCACCTAAGAACTAATTTCCACAGACTTAGTCTATGCTGCATCCTAACAGTATAATATTTCAAGAGTCTTCATCCCCAAGAGTCTACTTACTGATGCTTGTCTGATGGAGCATTGTCTGAGTAGCAAGACCCTTCTGAGTGAGTGGATACTGAAAATCAACATTGCTTAAGAAAACATCAGATGTTTAGGGTCAAAGTGGCTCCATCTTCAGTGTGCCTCCCTCAGGAAAGTCAGGAACAAATACTTAGCTGATGATCTAAGCCATGAGTCGGATACAAACTGATGTGCATATTGTTTCATTTTCACACATTCATATCCAAAGATGCACTACAGCTCTACCATATCACCTCTGTTGTCCAATTACAGGGCTTTCTCTACCCAACATTGTTCTGTGATGCCCAGTTGTGTCAGATCCAGACCCTGGACCCTTGCTTGGGCCATTAAAAAAATTCCATGCTCATTAAAATCAAAATGCATATGAATGCAAAGGTCTCCTATCATTTTGACATATTCAAAATACCAATTTGAGCCATGGTTATAGGTAACTCAGACACATAATTTTTTTCATAATTAAAAGGAGAAAATGTATTATTTTTCTATGCCGGTGCTTTGCACTGGCTCTTGGATTTCTCAGATCATCTCTGTTATGGAACACTTAGGGTCAGGGCTGTTTTCCTCTTTTTTTCTAGAACTTCATTCACTTGAGGTAAGAACAGTTGATGGGAAATGTTTTTCATTTTCTCTGTCCTCTCTGCCCTTTGCTTGATCGTTTTGTTGAGGCAACTAACATATTTTTTTCATTACTTCCCAAGTTGACACCTCGTGAGGACAGATGTGTCAAGATGCTTTCTGATCTTTCCACATCCGTGTGTCCTTCCTGTCTAGCTCAGATGGGAAATCTGACATACACTGTGATCACGCTGTAATTCTGACAAGAGAAATCAAGCTAAAAAGACCATTGTCTCCACACAAATAACCTAGAATTTCTCAGTCCTTTCCATCCATAAAACAAACGGGAATGTCAGCTTGCAACAGGGGGCAGTGGAAAGAATGACATCTTGTGCCGGGTTAAAGCAACAGAGACTTTTATGTCTCTTGTGCAAAATATTGAGTCTTCAATAACACTTTCATCATTTCCTTATTAAACAATGGACTGTATATAATAGACTTAGACAACCAGAAAAACAGATGTCTGGGATTAAAAGGAAGGGATTGGCGCTCGGTTAAGATTTAGTATCACAAAGAAAATTAAATAGATTGAGAGGAAAGTGAAAGCGTTGTTCAGATGAGATTCTATTTCCTTTTTGCTGTCACTTCCATAATTCCCCAATCTGATCAACACTCTCTTAGACTTCTAATAGGCAATTTAACACAGGCTAATAGAAAAATGGCACTATTTGTTATAGCTTTGAGGGAAAGAAAACAGATTCATCTTCATTTTCACTTCCCCATAACATTTATTGAGTAAAAATATTCTAAAGCTGTCTGAAGAAAACTGAAATAGCTATCTTTATCTGGGATGGAGGAGGATCTTTGCTCATTTTACGACAACCTTGGAGAGCTGGTTGGATTACACTTAATGAGTGTTTGAGAAGGATGAAGGACTTTAAGTGTGTGAATTCTTTCCTTTTCATCCATTGGAAAGTGAAGTTCACTCAAGCCTATTCACCTCCCAGTTGCAGAACCTTCTGCATATCCAGCACCACTCACGGAATGAAGAGCTCTGCATTGCCTCATGGCCGGATGAATACAGCTGCAACGCTGTCCTCAGAGAGGAGGCAGACAGCTGTGAGTCCTGAGCTGTCATTTGTCCCTAGAGAACACCCATTTGCAGTTTCCTAGGTATATCGTTCATACTTGCTGCTTTTCAATTAAAGAGAAGAAAGTCAACGCTATAAAAGTACTATTATTCGATAAAAGTGATACAATTGTGTGGGACATAAGTAAAGTTTAGTTCAATGGCCTATAGCAAAAACTTCATTAGAAAAGACTAGTCATGCTCTAAAACTACTATTTTCTAAGAATTTGCCTTGGAAAGAGATCTGAGGTGACAGGAGTTCATGATATAAAGTTGAGATCAGGCTTGTTCAGGTTGGTATGACCACCAACAACATGTTGTAAAGAATTTCCTACTTAGAGGACTCTTGACCAGAGGCATGGTAGAAGCTAACTTCATGTTATATTGCCCTGATTTTTCTCTTTTTTGTTTTTAACTTTTGGTGCATAGAAATCACACTTATTTTTAGTATCCTATGAAATGTCCCAAATGATATCTCTGTGCAAGTATGCATTGTATTCTGTTCAAATCAAGACAAAGATATCAACTCCAATATGTATCACTATTTTCGTATTGAGAACATATATTTATTGTTTTACTATAAATAAATTAAGATTACTTTAGTAAAATATGAAACATTAAAATAAGTTTAACTTATCTGTCAATTTAGTGTATGGTGGTTTGAATGAGAATGACTCCCATAAACCCAGTGAAGATGTGGTCCTTAGTTGGTAGCACTGTTCGGTGGTGGTGGTGATGGTGGTGGTGGTGGTGGTGGTGGTGGTGGTGGTGGTGGTGGTGTGTGTGTGTGTGTGTGTGTGTGTGTTTCTCAGTCTTGCAGGAAGAAGAAGTACATCCTGTGGGTGGGCTTTGAAAGTTCATGGTCTGGCTTCACTTCCAGTTTGCTCTCTCCCCGGAATTTGATCATCTTTTTGTTCCTACTGACATGTGTGCATCCTGACAAGAAGGACTCTCATCTCTCTGGAATCACGAGACAAAACACATTTTTTTCTTCCTTAAGTCACTTTTTGTCTATGTGCTGTTAATATATTAATTCGTTTACGTGAATGAAACAATAAGAAAATTTCTATAAAAACAAAGAAGTTAAGATATTCCCTTATGAGTTTTTCCACTGGAAAAAATGTGCCTTCATGACACAACTGCTATTTGTTCTTTTTCCTTTATTGAAAATAAATTTTCCCTCAAATACTATGTTTTGATTATAAATCTTAAATGACCTTGATTTCCCTCCCTCTTCTCCTTTCAGTTCTTCCTCCCCTCCCATCCAAACCCCACCTTCTCAGTTTTTCATTAGAAAACACTTGTTTAAGGGATAATAACATATATTAAAATAAAATATAACAAAAAAACCCACAAAAACTAACACTTCAGAATTGGAAAACAGTTAAGGAAAAGAGTCCAAGAGAAGGCACAAGATTCAGAGACACGCTCATTCAAAGACTCGAGAAACCCTCAAAAACACCAAACCAGAAGCTATATTATATGCACAGAGGACCTGGTGCAGACCCTGTGCGTGCTGCTTCAGTCTCTGTGAGTTCATTTGAGCTTTGGTCATATGGTTTAGAGGGCCTTATGTTCGTGGTCTCCTCCATTCCTTTTCATTCTTACATGCTTCCTAGCTCCTGAGGGCTTCCCTGAGCCCGGATGGGATGAATTTGATGGAAACATTCCATTTAAAGCTGTGTGTTCCAAGATCTCTCACTGGGCATGTCTGGCTATGGATCTCTCTGTTTGTTCCCATCAGCTGCAGGAGGAACCTTCCACCAGACTTGTGGATCAGTTTCTTGCTCAAACACTATCAGAGAAGCCCCCTGAAGTCACTTTTTACCATGGTGTTTTATCACAGTCAACAGAAAAGTAACTAATGCAGAAGTATAGTGTCGAACGACAGAATGTGTATTAACATGCTCATAAACGTATGAAAGGTCTTAAATGTTATTATTTTAATTCTTTTTATAGTGCTATAAAACATATCCTAAAATTAGCACTACATTAACTCTCATTTCTGAAGCCAAAATCTTTTCCGTGTAATACCTATCAAATCCCGATAAAAGAACGTGTTAACATAGGAACACAGTAAACGAGTGTTATTTTTGAACCATAACCTACTGGAATTTCATCAGTTAGAAACTAATCCGACCAGTTGTAGATCCATAACAATGAATAAAGTTATTCAAATGAAATCGATAGGAGCTGAACCCAGAATGATTAAACTTATACCAGAAAGCTAGAACTCCAAACCTGTTCGTATACACTTGACAGAAGTCAAAGCAAGTACACTGATCTTGGCACAGCGCAAAGGAGCAGTGGCCTCCCCTTGCCCAACCTGCTGAATAATCAGAAGGGCTAGGTGATACTCATGAGGGTTGACTCTTTCCTCTACCAGCAAAAATTTGTTTTGAAAACAAGTTGGGTGAGAAAAAGAGAATTAGATGAAAAAGGAGAAGAGGAAAAAGAAAGAAGGGAAGGATGAAAAGAGAGAGGGGACGTGAAGAAAAGAAAGAAAAGTGGTAGAGGAAGGAAGAGTATTTTCAAGTCTGGAAATGCAGGTTTCATCACGAACACAAAGTGTGCTTAGAAGGGAGGAAGGAAGGACCAGCCTGGTCCAGTTTCCCGCTTTCTGCCTTTTAGGAAAATGAAGGATGTCGTTGTATCCCATGCTGATTGGATCTTTGTAAATGAGGGATGAATTAATAATCATGCAGTGGTCACAGATTTTAAATAGTGGTCCTTCCCAGGACACAGAGTGCATGAACAAATGGCTTCCAGATTCTACTTTGAATCCTGGTGACTTAGCCCACGAAAGCATCTTCAGAGGCAGTTTCTTTTCTTTCCCTCAAAGTCATTCATACACCATTCTGACTTCGTGGTCTCCTTGTGCCCAGTTGTCCTTCCCCCGCTCTCCTCTGCAATGAAATGACTGTATTGCTATTTCTTGTGAACAAACAGAAAATTTCAACTCTCTCTGGAACTGTTCGAAGTTCATACTTCAAAGAGCCAAACACTCGTTAAGTCTACCGAGGAAGGGGTTGCTTCCGCCAACGTTTCAGGAAAACGTCACTGCCATCTGCTTTGAATTTAAGAATGTTCTCGCTCTCCATTAGCTGTGCCTGGGCGTTCTGTCTCTGAACGCTTTGTTTAGCACGCCAAAGCCTGTTACACTGCAATACATGAAGCTTTGTTTCCCGGTTTGGGTAATTCACCCTTGCCTTCACTTTTGAAGAAGAGAGTTTCAAAATCTACAAACGCACTTCCTTTTGATAAGAAAGGATATCGGGTGTTTCTAGTGGCTGCAGCCTGGGGAGTTATCACTTAACTTGCTATGCCTTCTCTCCTGTAAGTTCTCTAAGCCCGACGCTTAGGAGTCTTGCCTTCTGATGTCTGCCAAAACGCTACTCATTACGCTAAAATTAATAAAGATTATGCTGATAATAATTTAATGAGATAAAGTAGAAAGCTCGTGCACAAAAAAAAATGAACAATGCATTTCTCTAACAGTTGTGTACTCTTATGGGATTTTAAAAATAAATTATAAAGGCTCAAAAGACAAGTCAAGAGGAGCTTTGCTAGAAAATTTAACTTCTATAGTTGGCAAAGCTGTATCTGTTGTTTAAATATAGTGTGTCTTAATTTAATGGAAGTCAAATGAAAGGCCTGTATGTTTCTTTTAATAAATCAATTATTAATAACTGAATTTGCTTACATCAAGCTGAGGAAATAGAATTCTCTGCTTGGCAGCTTATTTTTCTACTCAAGGTTTTGTTTTGTTTTGTTTTGTTTTCTCCTTAGATTGCATCTATTTGTCTCCCCCGCCCTGTCTCCCCCCTGTATGTAATATATTGACAATTAGGTGATTTGTCATTCTTGCTCAAGATGCCAAGCACTGCATACCTCAGAGCCTTAAGAGCTACTTAAAATGAAAGCCTGGTGCAAAGTTCTTCTCCCCAGATTTGCATTTTACAATCTATTATTTATCGCTGCTGCTTGCTCCCTTCCTGTACTACTGAGAGCAACATGCGTAGTCCGAAGTTGTTATCTTTTCCCACTTGTCTACCCAAAGCTGAAACCGAAGAGAAAACTCATTTTCCCCTCCTGCGGACAATGCAGGCTCAGCCAGGGGAATGACTGAAATGGCATGCACTGCTTTACTGCGGGACTAAGCACCCAGGTCCTGAGCACAGCACGGAAAGACACACGGCGTCCGTGTCACATCATTCATAAGCTTCTCCGATTCTGGTCTCTCCAGGACACTGGTGTCTCAGTGAGTTGCTCCAGAGATAAAATAATAATAAATGAAACATCAGATGAGCTTCTGCCCAGCTCTGTTGCTCAAACCAATCCGTATTGTCTCAGGCATTCTCAGTGCGTATCACCAGAATCAGATTCAGGACACGGGGCTCTCTTTCCTAATCGTGACCGTGAAGGATGCTTTCTCTCTTGGACCAGAGTAACCTGTGTCTCCTCTAAGGCTACTTTATTTATTATTAAGGGAATTAATTGTGAAATGTATATTGTCCAGTATAAAAAGTAAAAACACAGAGTAAGAATTCCAGAGCAGAATAAGAACATAAGAAAAATCAATTCTAGTAGCACACAGGTGTCAGCTCGTCCTTCCGCTTTATTCAGACACTGGTCAATGTCTACCTTCCAAATAGCACTCTGAATGGCGTTTTCTGTTTGTTTGTTTCTTTGTTCTTTTTTTTTTTTTTCAGCTGAAATAGGCTATGGTTTACTTTAAGAAAAAGATCAGTGTGGGAGAGCTGGTGTATCTGCCCAAAGTAACACACTTCACAGCAGCTTAGCGAGGGGAAGACGTTAATCTTTCTAAACACATATTTATCATCTCAAACCTAGGGAGTATAGATCCATATTTTAAATACAAATACGACCCATAAAGGTAAAATATTTTGGCCCTGCAAACGTTTTGCAAATATCTGAACAGCATTCACTACTTAGGATAGAACCTATTTTTTTAAAAAAGAAAAAAACTAACAAAAGAAAAAGAAAGCCTTAAAATATATTTTTTATTAATGATGTCTCTCCTAAATCTGTTTTTTTAAATGAGTATGAGGTTGTAAAATCCAGAGGAAATTAAAAATAATTATATTTTTTCTCAGTTAAAAAATTTTGGCACTTACTGAAACAATTTAGGACTCAGTTCAATACCCAAAATATAAGTCAGATTAAACATTTCAAACATTATTATGGAATTTACAGCAAGCTCTATTATTCCCAAATCTCTGGTTTCATCATTTAAAAATAAGTACTACAAACGGATATATCATAATATCCTAAGCATATCTTGACTTAGACCTCAGGGATACAAATTACAACCAATCAATTACATAACTCCTTCATCTTCCTTGATAGTTAACAAAAATTTACCTCTCAATAGTGCTTAATAAACACAGTACTTTTCCCCTTTAAGTTAATGATCCAATAGTAAGTATTTACTTGGGAAATATAATCAATATTTGTTTTGATTTGAATATAAAATGACCCTCTTAACATCCAGGCTCATGAATGCTTTGCTCCCAGATGGGGATCTGGTTTAAAAGGTTTAGCAACGTTTAGGAGGAAGTACCAATCTGGTGGAAGTAGACCACTGGAAACATGGCCTGAGGGATGTTTCTTATCTCTGAGCTCTGTTTCCTCCTCTCTGTCTCTATCTCTGTCTCTGTCTCTGTCTTTGTCTGTCTCTCTCTGTCTCTGTCTCTGTCTCTTTCTCTGCCTCTCTGCCTCTCTGTCTCTGTTTGTGTCTCTGCCTGTATCTGTCTCTCTCTCCCCCTCCCCTCTCTCCCCTCTCCTCTCCCCTCCCTCTCCTTGGATGAAATAAGATAAAGAACTCCTTCGATCTACACTCCCTTATCCATAGTGCTCTTCTTAAGAGCATGAGGCTAATCAACCAGGGATAGAAAACTCTAAAGCCATTAACCTCACCAAATCTTTCCCCTCTCAGCTTGTTTTCTTAGGTCTTTGGTCATAGTGATGAAAAAGTTTAACAGAGAATTCCATCTTGTTTTGCTAATGTGGTCACTGTCATGGTCAGTTTTTCTTTGGTGCCTACTACTTACATTTTTCCCATGAGGGGAGGCGCCATGTGAGCCATGCTATGCATATTTTCTCAGTTCACTTTTCACAGCAAATGATGCTATTGAGAATGTTAAAAGCTAAAGAAGTTCAGTAAAGTTCTTGAAACTCTACACATAGGAATAAGCCCATCTCTTCACTCCCCAACTCTAGGACAGTTTAGCTACTAAGTTTAGGCAAACTAAAACAGAACCTTGGAAAGAAAACAGATACTCTAGAATATTTGGGGAAAATAGATTGGAATAGTGTTTTCTTTGGTACCTATATGTCTCCCTGTAAGAAATACATTCCTCCATCAACACAAGTACATCTGAATTAGACACAGGTGGGTAACCCTAACTCTTGGGCAGTCTAAGACAGAGGATTGAGAGCTCAAGGTTACCTTCTTCCTATTTGAGGTTGAAATACAGACAGTCAACTTCCTGATCACCCTGGTATGCCATGTTGATGTTGGGTGTAGCCCTCTGGAACTGTTAGCCAAATAAATTCTTTCTCTCTTAAATTGCTTTGATATTTACCACATCAACAAAAGCAACCAAAGCACATTGAGCATTATTTCTCAAGAATTCTTTACCTTGAAATGCTTTAAGGCTATACAGTCACATGACCATTTATTTATGCAAAACTTAGTTGCACCCACATAAAGTCTCATTCAAATACTGAGGAGGGAACTCCATCGTCAGATTAAAATGTATTATTTGCCATTCAAAGGTGGCATCTCGTAGCTGTGACATACTCCCTCCCAGAAGTAATACAAGGGAGTTAGCTCATGGTATCAGGAGACATCAGTTCATTGTGTCTGGAAAGCAGCAAAAGCAGGTCAGTACATAGTGATGGGGGCTTGTCCCATGACATTTTATGTTTTGATGAATCAGGTAACAGAAAGCTATAGCCAAAAGTGGGGGCAGGTCTTTAACTGTTAAAGGTCTGCCCCTAGTAATTCAATCCTAACTAATATGCCTCACTTTCCAAAGGGTCCACACCTTCCCCAGACAACACCACACTCTCAGGCCAAGTGTCTAGACATTGTGAGCCTTGAGGGATGCTTCACATCCAGTCCATAACGGGCAGTAACTGGACCAGCATTGCTATCAGTATTTTTCACGATCTTGTCTAAAAGCCTGAATTTTTGGCTTTACTCCAAACTACTGATCCACTATGGGCATTTTTAGCACAACAGCTTATTGACTTGTATTAACATTTGTATTAGTATTTGTAAGGAGAATTTAATGTTAGATTGAGAACTTTAAGTTGTTCTTAAATGAGGTTGTTTGTTTGCTTTTAAGAAAACACTTAGATTATTAAAAAAAATTAACTATAATAATAGAACTAAAATATGCATTTATCCTTCCGGAAAATTCAAGCACTAAAACATTTTATTTATTGAAGCTTCTGAAGCATCTTAATTTTCTTTGTCAATTTTATATATTGGAGATGTTTTATTTAAAAATTTACATGAAGAGACTTGATGTTTCTCAATCTCAGTTGCATGTAAACAAAAACAGAAACAGGACCTACTAAGAAAATAATAACACATACATACACACACACACACACACACACACACACACAACACACACACACTTCTGTTCAAATGGGAGTCTTCAAAGTTTGTTAGAATCATCAGATGGGTCACAGGCTGAGGTAGTCCTGAGTCAATGTGTTAAAGCCCAGAGAGAATGTGCCTCTTTGATAGTTGATTGCCTTAACAAGATGTCTCTGTGGATAGGCCCAATCTAGTTTTGCAAAAGAGTTGTTACACCTAACTTTACCTATTTCCCAGCTATTTGAAATATACTATTACATTTGCTCTCCTGTATCATAATGATTTCTTGTCATTTTGCTTTGGGAAGTATTTTACACCCTAACAAGAAAGGTTGTTACAGCCTTGATACTCCTCTACCTCTGTCAAGAGGAAGGGCAAGGAAAAAGACCTAGATTCATTATATTGACAGAGAAAACTAGAGAACAGGAAAACTAACTACTCAAATAAAAGTGACAGTATCAATTCACAAGCCTCGATAACTGAGTGGTTAAGAACCAGTGTTTTCTCTTTCTATTGGTTAAATACTATCCAACAGAATCTTAATTATATCATCTCTCAGACTACTACCTTAAAAATTCAGAAATGGCAGCACATTTGAAAGTTGAATGCATTTCAATTAAACCATTCCAAGTGTCCTCACAGTGGACAAGAGGGTATAATATAACATGTCAGATTGCCCTTATCAATATCAACATGGAGAGTCTTAGAAATGAATATCCAAGAGTTCCCAAAGACACTACCAGAAACTGAAAATAAGAAATAACAGCAGACATAAAAGCTTAGGAGAAAGCAAAAGAAGTTTATATAATACAGGAAAATAACTTCTTTATTATAGTTGAACACATTCCCAACTTTTTAACTCCTCACATTAAAAAAAGAAGTTAACGTATGATTTTACTAAATGGTATATATTTGTACATATTTATGGTATAGAATATGATAGTTCAATATATATAAGATTTAAAATGTAATTGACACTTTATATGTTATGTTATGCTTATGTTTTCTGTGTTGGGAAACTCTTCCCTTTCACCCTCCTAATCATTAGGATACATTGCTGTAGATGGTAGATACCTCTGTATAGTGGGACTGAAAATTTGTTTTTCCTCATCTATTGTTTTTCTGTACTTATTAACAAAATTCTTCCTACTCCATTTTCTTCCACTTACATTTTCTAATGTTCTCAATACACGATTCTGTGAATCCAATTTAATCTACTTCCATGATTAGTAGAAACGTGCAGTGTTTGACATTGGTGGCCTGCCTGCCTTTATACGGCACAATGTCTAGCTCCATCACTGTTCTCCAAATGACAGGATTTCATTCTTTTCATGGATTCAGTGCTCTTCTATTTTTATATATTTAACCACAAATGAATACCTTGATTCCATACCTTGACTGTTATGAATAGTACTACATTTTAAATAATTTTAAGGAATAATATCTTTTAATATCTCTGGGTCTACTTAAGGACTCCTTAGTGCTTCGCATTTGAAGCACTAAGTGCTCTCATTTGACTCTGTATAATATAACTTCAAGCTGAGAAGGAAAATGGTTAGGCTTAGGGGGTCAGTGCTCTTGGCTCAATTGACCAACAAAGCACAACCTAATTGGGAAGTCAATATTCCTTTAGTATAAACTAGGCACTTAGTTTCCTTTGGAAGAGTTTTTCTTTCGATCTCTCTCAAAGTCTACAAATGAGAAGAAGCCACAGTTGAATGGATTCTTGGAAACAACAAGTAATTTAAATCCTTCATAGGCTTATGTTTCTTATTATGAAATGAAATTGTACACATGAATTTTGTCCATAGTAATAATTAGAAAATCATGGAATCACAACTCTTACTTTTGAGCCAGGCGTGGTGGTTCATGCCCATAATCCAGCACTAAGGAGGCCATAACAATATCACTGGTATGAATTTGAGGCCAGAGTTCAGGACACTACATGAGAGTCTATTTTTGAAAGGAATACTCTGCTTTGTGGGTTATCAACTAGATGCAAAGAAGACACAGGGAACTAAGTCCCCAAGGAGGGACTGCTTTAATAACCAAGCAGAGATTCATAGCAGTATCCACACTTGGAAAGAATGAAATGCCATAGGAGAGAAGTAGGAATCATAGGTGGGAAGTATAGAGACACTCATTCCCAACAAGAGAGAACATGGCTCAGAAGAATCAGTGTGGGTCAAGTCCTGAGAACACACAATGAGAAAGAAGAACATTAGCAACAACACTGCTAGGAAAACTGAATATTCATAGACAACAGAATAAATTTGCTACTACTATAGTATACACACAAACACACACACACACACACACACGTACACACACACACACATGTACACAAAACTAATCAATCAGCTCAAAATGGGTAAATGACTCAAATATAGCAACTTAAATTGCAGGACTCTCCTAGAAAAAAAAGACAGGGAAAAAGATCGTGAATTTGGTTGTGACAATGACGCCACATTAACCTAAAATTATAGGCAACAAAGGGATAAATTAACAAACGAGATTACATCAAAGAAGTTGTTGTAGAGATATGGAAAGAATAACAGAGTAAACATTTGCTAACAGGACAACAACTGAAATAATCTAAGAAATTCTTTCACCACCATAGCTGATAAGCAAATGTTAAAGGGGCTAAACACTTAATGAGCATTTATATAAAAAGACATAATGGAAGAATTTCACCATCACTAATCATAACAGAGATAAAATACAGTGAATAAACATTCGTTGTATGTTACAACTATATTTGACAATTAAATCTTATACAGTCAAAAATAGAAAACGATGGGTCAAAGGAATGTATTAGAATATGAAAAAGTGTTAGGCGTAGTGATACCTGCATGTCTGTAATCCCAATACTTAGAAAGTAGAAATAGTAAAAGTCAGAGTTCAAGGTCATGCTCTGACTATATAGTAAGTTCAAATTTAAAGTGCTATATGAAGCACTATATCAAGAAAAATAATAAGAAACAAAATAATATAATAACATTTTGTAATAGCTTCTATTATAATTGTCAAATATTGCCCTAAAACAAGGAGCAGAAAATGGAATTCATAAGAGAGACTCTTCAAACAGTGACTCCTCTCAACTTTACTCAGTCACAATGTCAATCCTACAGTGTCAAAAAACCACAGATGCTATGAACTTTTCCAACTAAATCAACATTCAATCAAATTTTATCTTCAGCCCTAACCCAATACATGTGAATCATTGAGTGAATGGTCAGAAAGTGAGGGAGAATGATCCAAAAATGTTAGTGAAAATAGTACCATTTTTCCCCTAGTTTTGATGCAAAGACCAATCAAAATGAAATTATAGACAAAGATTAACAAATTCAAGCAGAATATAGTAAATAACAACAACAACACTGTTTTCACAGCATGGACAAATCCTTAGTCTAAAGAGCAACAGGAGGTGAGTGGTGTGCATTTAATAAAAAGGGGCTGATAAGAAAGTCAGGGAACTTAAAAGTTGTAAAGGCAAGAAGACAATCTAATGGATTTTAAAACTGAGAAATCTCAAGGTTGATAAATTGGTAGATAGATAGATAGATAGATAGATAGATAGATAGATAGATAGATAGATAGATAGACAGACAGACAGACATAAACAAACTCAGAGTATATGTATAATTTCAGAAAAGGGAATAAGATGGTAAAGCAACTGTAGAAAAACAATAGTATAAATATGCACAAATGAAGAAAAGTATCACCTGTTGTTTGCAAGGACCCAGTGGAATCTTGGGAAGAGGAGATGTGGAGGAATCTACACCAAAAATCATCTATTCATCAAATTCTTGAGCAATAGGAAGTTAAAAACCTAGGGAGATACATGTGATTTGAGTTAAGCAAAGATTTCTTCTCTAAGATAGAAAGGTCACAGTCCGTGAAGAAGACAAAATAGACTCCTCCAAGGTATAAATGCTTCTTCCTGCTCATAAGGCAATGTGAAGAACGGAGAGGCAAGCCACAGTGTGAGATATTCAGAGCACATACACCTGAAGAGGGAACTATATTTGAGATATGTAAAGATCTCCTATAAATCATTGGTGACCTAATTTTAGAGATGGCAAAAAGACTCGAATTTTCACCAAAGAATATGCATGAATGTCCAATAAGCATATGAAAAGATGCCTGGAGTTATTAGTCACTAAGGAAATGCAAATTAAAGTCATGCAGAACCCCACTAGAAATTCTGAACTTGACAAGGTTGAAAAGACTGGCAGAAATACAGAGCTTGAGAAAGCCTCATTTCCCCTACCTTGTAAATCGGTTCGGCAGTACCTTAAAGGGGAAACACATAGCCATAGTCTAACCCAGCAGCTCCACTTTGAATTAACAAAAGCTACATGAAAGTGAATATTTATCAACAACAAAATTCATAGACTGTTCACAGCAATTTTGCCTGTAATAGCTAAAACTGAATATAATCCAAATGTGTACCAAGAGCACTATGAATAAGCAAAGTGGCATGAAATAGTCTCAGGAATGAAAGGGATCATACACAAAACATGAATGCATCTCACTAATGTTATATTACAGCGAGAAGCCAAACGTAGAGTGCATATTGTAGAATGCCGTTTATCACAAATCAAGGACAGGAAAGGCAAGCCAATGGTTGCAGAAATCAGGCAATAATGTTTGTCTGTGGTAGTGGAGTTATGGTTTAGATTAACTGGAAAAGGGAGAAAGGAGCCATCTACAGGGGTGGTGTTCTGCCTTTCTGTCTGGCTTGCAGATTGCTTACACAGGTGGATTCATTCACCAAATGGACTGGACTTGGCATCTGTTCCTTTCGTTGTTTATAAAGTAACATTACTTTTAAAGCTTATTGCCTTATGCGTCTCATTTGTAATGATGGGGATGACAGCGTAGTTATTATCTGGATTTATAATTCGGAATGTTGACTCTTAGTGGGATGTGACTGGGTGGAGTCTCTTGCTCCCTGGTGGGTCTTTGGCCACTATTTTGCTTTCTTTGCACTGCATCCCCTTTACCCCCAGCATCAAGGAAGGCTTGGCTACAAGCATTGGCACCGAAAAGAGTTAATGGATTTAAAGTGTCGCGAAGGAAGAGGTTTTCTGCTGGGTTAGCACAATTCCAGCACTAAATATAAGCTTTGCATACCAAATATATTCTTTTGTCTCTTGACCACTGTGCTCGAGAATAGGGAACTATGCCAAAGAAGGAACTGGAGAAGACCACAGGGAAATGGGCTGCGGTTGCTAAGGGAGCAGCCTTCTTTTTGGCTTGGAGATCTTCTTTCCTGTTCAGAACCACAGGGAAAAAAAAATAATCATGACCAGTACTGAAAGACTAGAGGGAAATTTGAGAGTCCTTCATCAGAGCCAGCCTAGACAGAGGTAGAAGGAAGGGAGGCCACTGTGGGAGCCATGGCTTAGTCCAGCTAATGCCATTGTTGATTTATAAAGCTTGTGTGTCTAAAGAAAACAAAATGGCAAGATCTGAGATGGCAGACTAATTACTAGAGGTGAGTGTGGAGTTTGTCCAGGCTCTAGCCTTCCATGAATACCAATACACATTCAAGGTCCTCTGACTGACCTCCACTCCCTTGCCAAACCGTTGCAGCTAAAAGAATAATTTATTTCTGACAGCTAATACACACACACACACACACACACACACACACGCACATGCACACATGCATATGTATGTGCTGTAGATAGTACTGTGTGTGCTGCAGCTAATATATATTATTACATAAATTATATATATTACATATACAATATGTATAAAATGACCAGAAAATATAACAAGCTGAATTGTCCTGAATTAAAGAGATTGCTAAGAGAAGGAGGTATCTTCATGACACTCAATCACAATCAGATTAACCCAAACTGATATAGAAAACTGGCAAATTGCTCAACCATATTCCTATTTCTTTTTCTCAATAATGTCAACCTCAGAACTCACTAGAGAAAATAATTATTTATTCAGAGAGAGGGAAGTTGTGAAGGAAGGTGGTTCTTGTGAACAATGATGGATGAACATGAATCAGGTGAGTGGTTGCCCATGTTGGATGTACACTAAAGCCCTACGTGCACTTTTAATGAAATGTACTTGGTTTGAATATAAAATATCCTCCATTGGGGTGCTATGAAGCCTTTGATTGATGGAGCAGGGGTGAGGGAAGTAGATCAGTCCTGGTCGGCCTTTGAACATTAGAGACGCCCAAAGTTTCAGCTGTATTCTTACTTCCAGGTTTACTCTAATTTAGCATGTTTCTTATCTCATGTTCCTGCGGCCATGAATTCTGCCATGTCTTGGCTGCCATGATGACTGGAATATGTCTGAAACTGTCATCCATCTGGTAATTTTGTGACAGCCATACAAAAGTAATATGCCACCATGCTCAGCTTTCCCTGGCCAGGGAGTCTAATGTAATTGTAGAGGAAGGAAGGGCACGTCAACATGAATTAGGATAAAGGAGGATCTGTGGTTCAGTCTAGAGTTGACAACTACTGGCTTAACCAGATGCGAGAGGGCACACAAAGTGAATGAAGTCTAAATACGCAGATTGGCATATGACGGACTGGTATTATCTTCCCACAGAAAGACAATATGTGTTCAGGAAGATTTCTAGTTAGGTAGATAGTCACAAATGAAGGTAGAGAACTCAAGGCAAAGAAACTATCCTGAAGGCAAATAACACAACCCCACAGAGATTCATTGCTTCAGTCAGCTTGCTTGAACAGAGGTAAATTTAAAACTATAAATCTCAAAAATATACATAAACAAAAAAATTATAGCACTGAAATCCAAGCTATGAGGTTTATTTTTGCAATATAACTTTTAGTCATTTTCTTCCTTTTGTTTTGTTTTATGTGTTTGTTTTAAAGAAGGGATATAAAATGGTAAGGACGTTATAAAAACAGAAGCAGAATGACTCAGCTGAAATAAATTGGTGTGGGCTGAGGACATAGCTTCCTTGGGTTAGTGGTTGCCATGTACCTCACCGTGTCTTATAAAGTGACAAGCATTGCCTACAATCTGAGAACTTGGAAGGCTGAGGCAGGAGGATTGTCTTAAGTTCAAGGCCTCCTTTGCCAACATAGTAAGTTCTGAGATTGCCTAGGCTAAATGGAAAGACCTCATTCTGTAACCTCTCCACAGGCATGAGCAGTATCACCAATTCCCTTCAACACTGTCCTTGAAGCACTCGTTGGAACAAGAAGGTAGAAGGAAATTAAAGGAATACAGAAAATAGAAGAACTCTAGGTTTCCCGCCTATCTGCATATAATAATATTATATATCAGAAAGCCCCAAAACTCTACCAGAAAACTTCAAGACATGATAAAAATCACCAAAGAGCAGGATACAGAATCACTTGCAAAAAATCAGCAGCTTTTCTACCCACAAATAACAAACATACGGAAAAAGAGGTCATGGAAGCATTCCCATTCACAATAGCCTCAAAAGGTAATCTAAGGATGAAGCTAACCAATGAGGTGAAGAAACTCTGCAACAAAAAGTTCAAATCCTTGAAGAAAGAGACAGAGAGAAATGCTTAAAAATGGAAAAGAATGCTGTGCTACTGGATTGGTAGAATTGTAGAATTAGTATTCTAAAAAATGACCATTTACCAAAAAATAATTCACATATTCGGTGCCTTACCAATTGATTTCTCCATCTCATTCATCCCATGTAAATAGAAAAAAATCTATCCTTAAATTCATATCAGCCCACAAATTTTTCTGGGTAGCCAAAATAATCCTGAGCAATAAGAATAATTGTGGATTATCCCTCTAGATATCAAGGTATATTACAGAGCCGTAACAATAAAAACCTATGACACCAATACTAAAACACACATGTACTCATGTTAGGGTACTTGAGTACATGAAACCACCGCTATTAAATATTACAAAGATGTAAAAAACATACACTAGAGAAAAGAAAATGTCTTCAACAAAGATGCTACAAAGACAGAATATCCACTTGTAGGAGAATAAAGTTAGACCCATATCTATAACCTTGCATAAAAACTAATTCTAAACAGGCCAAGGACCCAGATGTGAAGCTCAGAACACTGAAACTTCTCGGTGAGACCATCAGTGACATCCTACCTGATGTATGTGAAGGAACGGACTTTCTGAATAGGACTGCATCTGCCTAAGAATTAAGGCTAAAACTGACAAGTGAGACTTCATAACACTAAAAAGCCTTTGCACATCTGAAGAATCAATCTGGTGAGGAGGACGCCCACTGAATGGGAGAAAATCTTTGCCAACTATACATCTGACAAGTGATTAATTTTTAGAATTAATGAAGAAGGTTTTTAAAAATAGTGAAAAGACAAACAATCCATTTAAAAATGAGGCCGGAACTTGGATAGAGTTCGTGAAAGAAGGAAAACTGGCTAAGAAATATCTAAAAGCTCACCCATCATCAAAATCAAAACAGCTGTGAGAATTCATCTTACTCCATCTAGAATGGCAAAGATCAACAAAACAATTAACAACAAAGGCTGGGGGGCTGAGGGGAGAGGGAACCCTCCTTCACCGTTAGTGGGATTGCAAACTGTCCCAGCCACTCTGGAAATCAGTGTGGAGAAGTCCCCCCCAAAAAAATGAATCTATCCCATGACCCAGCTATACCATTTCCTGGCATGTTCTCAGTGAACTCAACCTCTCTGTGCACAGATAGCTATTCGGTCATGCTCGCTGCTTCCCCATTCCTGGTAGCCAATCAGTGGAAACAAACTGAACGTCATTCTGCAGAAATTGGATACACATGCATTATGGAATATGATTCAGCTGCTGAGAAAAATTAATTTTGTTGGTAAATGAATGGAACTAGAAAAGATCATACTGAGTTAGGGAATCCTGACACAGGAAGACACTCTTAGTATTCCTTCTCATGTATGGCTCCTTCAGATGTGGCTATAAAAAGTGGAGCAAGCAATAAAGACATAAATAGCAGGGCACAAGTGATATGAAGATGGAAATAAAAAAGGGGAGGGTTCATTAAGGGGTGACGAGGGAAACTAATACAGAAAAAGGAAGGGAAAAAATAAAAGATCAGTAAGAATATCTGAAAATGTAATACGGAACCATGCTATTTCCTATCCACCTAAGATACTTGCATGTAACTTTGTATACAAATATACTCATATACTTTAATCGTTTTTTTTTTTTTCATCTTGGCTTTCAATAGTCAAAGGCCACCTAGCAAAAATCCTAACACTGGTTCTCTCTGAGTCTTCTTTTGAGAAGCCCTCCTTTGAGTCATTGGTCAGGGTTGTTGAATAGACTTCCAAAATATTGTAAGACTATTTCTGCTGCAATTGGTTGCTGTTCAGGCAGGTTAGTCCATCGTGTGTGATGGTTTATATAAGCTCTGCCCATGGAGTGGCACTATTAGAAGGCGTGGCCCTGTTGGATCAGGTGTGTCACTGTGGGTGTGGGCTTCAAGACTCTCATCCTGGCTGTCTGGAAGTCAATATTCTGCTAGCAGCCTTCAGATGAAGATGTAGAACTCTCATGAGCTCCTCCAGCCTCATGTCTGCCTGGAGGCTGCCATGTTCCCACCTTGATGATAATGGACTGAGCCTCTGAACCTGTAAGCCAGCCCCAATTAACTGTTGTCCTATAAGAGTTGCTTGGTAGAACACATGAAACTCAAGACGGATGATCAAAATGTGAATGCTTCACTCCTTCTTTAAAAGGGGGAACAAGAATACCCTTGGCAGGGAATAGAGAAGCAAAGATTAAAACAGAGACAGAAGGAACACCCATTCAGAGCTTGCCCCACATGTGGCCCATACATATACAGCCACCCAATTAGACAAGATGGATGAAGCAAAGAAGTGCAGGCCGACAGGAGCCGGATGTAGATCTCTCCTGAGAGACACAGCCAGAATACAGCAAATACAGAGGCGAATGCCAGCAGCAAACCACTGAACTGAGAACAGGACCCCCGTTGAAAGAATCAGAGAAAGAACTGGAAGAGCTTGAAGGGGCTCGAGACCCCTTATGAACAACAATGCCAAGCAACCAGAGCTTCCAGGGACTAAGCCACTACCTAAAGACTATACATGGACTGACCCTGGACTCGGACCTCATAGGTAGCAATGAATATCCTAGTAAGAGCACCAGTGGAAGGGGAAGCCCTGGGTCCTGCTAAGACTGAACCCCCAGTGAACGTGATTGTTGGGGGGAGGGTGGCAATGGGGGGAGGGTGGGGAGGGGAACACCCATAAAGAAGGGGAGGGGGATGTTTTCCCGGAAACTGGGAAAGGTAACAACACTCGAAATGTAAATAAGAAATACTCAAGTTAATAAAAAAAAATTAAAAAAAAAAAAGAGTTGCTTGGTCATAGTATCTGTTCACAGCAGCAAAAACCCTAAGACATTGCTGAAGACACCATCCGCTTCAGACTCAGGACTTGGAGGACCTGAACTATCTCTAAAATACAAACTTACCCTCTGAAACTAGTTTTCATGATACTGGAAGGTGTCATACAAAGGAGGGAAGCATCCAACGGTTCTATTGAGCTATGATCCCCATGAGCTACAACAATAACCAGCATGTTAAGATGCTTATAGTACGGATAAATTGTACAATAGTGGCAGATACTTCCCCCAAGAGCTCTTTAATTAGAAATAAGACAAGAGGGAAACCATAGCTGCTCCTAGAAACCTAATCAAATACCCGGAGCTGATGAAGTCATGAATCTCAGAGGAGAACCTATAGCGTCTACGTTACTAAACAAACATAATTCCAGATTACATTCTAAATAGTTGTCTTATACCCACAGATAAGCACACATAGTCCCCACCCCTCATCTAGGAAATTCACTTTGCAGCAAACAGAGACAATTGCAGTAAACCATACCTGTCTGAACAGAGTCCATGAATGAAACTATATGAGGAGAGTTCTAATCTCTGTGCCTCCATAACATGTCTTCTTGGATTGCATTTTATGCCCCTCCTAGGTGAAATAATAGGAGCAGATTTACTTTAGAATAACTGTCACCTTACCCATTATTACTCAGGATGTTTCCAAGCATGACTTGGCCTCACCACTGGATACTCCCTAAAAGCATGTGACCTTGCCTTTGTGACTGCATACAACTTGAACTCAAGTGAAGTTTGCTCTTATGACTTTGCTTAACCCTCAGAATATAAACTGTCCGATGCCCAGAATAAAATTGACTGTTGCATGAGGTCACAGTCGAGTGTATAATTAGACTCAAGTTTTGAAGTGGACTCCCTAATAATTTGAAGGGTCTTTTCCACAGGATAGACATACTGCTTCTCACAGGCAAGTGGAACAGTTGGATAGCCTCGTTTTATAAGTGAAAGAAATCTCACGGCCATCTCATGGTGTCTGCTGTCATCTAGGCTATCACACTCTGTCTGGCAGGCTGGGAAATGAGGTGCCGAACAACATATCCAGTTTTCTCTGAAGAACACCGGCTCTGAGGCTCATCAGTCAGTCCTAGTATACTGCAAAGTATTCCCAGAGGGCTCTTCAGCGAGAAATGGATTCTCTGAAGGCAAAATTCTGCACAGATTGTGGAGAAAGTATCTTGTTTTATGTTTGTCTGCTACCTCGAGATCATTTGAGTTGTCTGTATTGCTAACAAGCCCTGTCTCCTGGTGAGACCTTCTACTCAGACTCATCCTCAGCTGGTCTGATTGTACAAACTCTAAAGAGTAAATTAACCTTAACTTTAACCTGTGGTAAGTTAACCAAGACTGGAGTTACATATATAAAAGCATAGTAGAAAGTCATTACATTAAACTTTAAAAACTGCTGTGACACATAAGTTCACTGTAGGAAACTGCTTCAAATTCATGCACAGATATTAATCATGTCCAATGCTGTGCAGCCATAGGCCTGAGGGCACCTATGGGTGGTACAGCCATAGGCTTCAGTGCACATATGAGGAGTCTACTTGCCAATTAGCCTGTGCAGGTCCTACCACTACAGACAATAGAAGCAAACTTTGGAAATAGAACTTTCTTTGAATTGAAAACATTCTAGGGATACTACTAGTAAATGGACAAAAATATACAAAGAGTAAGAATTTGATGAATTAACTATTCTCTAAGAATAGTTGCACGTAAGGGCCATGCCTCCATTGTTTAATGAGACATGTTTAATGGTTTTGAATAGCTGACATTTGGTCAAATTTTATCCAATTCTCAGGGAAGGTTTCCTTGAGAGAGTAACCTAGAGGCACTAAAATGAATACATTCAGATATTAAAGAACCAGAGATCTGTGCTGGTAAGAACATCCACATATACACGAACCCTAAAGCCACCATCACTGAGGAAATACATGCAAGATAAGAAGTAAAAGAGGAGTCAACCCAAAAAGTCGAACCATTAAGAGCAGGTGACAGTATTAATCCCAGCCAAGCCTTGTTCTTTGGGATCTGAGCTTCCTCCAACAGGAAGACGGGCCTCCCAGGAACTACATGAAAATTAGCTCCTCTACCCACTGAGGAACCTGAGATAGTGATGGCTCATGACTCCTCATCCCTCTGTGTTTGGAAGGAGTTTTAAGACCCTATCCTCTGAAAGATGCACGTCTGCCTTTGAGGTGAAATTGAAGAACACTGTATTTGCATTGCCAAAATATTTCAACACTGTGTAACTACTTACTAGATGTTTGAATTTCTTGTTTGTGATACTATCAGCTTGGGCCCTTAAAAAATTGCATGAGCAATTTCTAAACTTGCTTTAAATTGTTTGCCTAGATAAGAATTATTTAATCCAGGAAAGTAATGTTCACACAGCATTCATTTCATAAGTTGTTATCAGGCAGTATGTTGTTATGTAAAGTACATTCCTAAGGTTCATCACTTCAAGTATCAGAAAAACACTTTTATAATATTCAATGTTTATAACCAATTCTTTTAAAAAAAGACCAAAACTAGAGGAATATGTTTCAATCAATGATGACCATGTGACTTAAATCAATATACAACATACAATATACAAACACGCATACATTTGAAACAGGAAAAAAACTCTTAGCATAAAAATCTTTCTGTAGAGAAGTCTGTTTACATATCTTCACTACAAAAGTCTTATTTTTATTTGGGGGCTAATAAGCTTCTTCCTTTGCTATCAGATCTGGTGTGTTTCCAGAAGGATCCTTTGCATACACAAGCAAATATTGGAGTGTGTGCATATGCATAATATATAAGACAATATATTCTTAGAGTGCCTTCCATCAAAATTGAAGACCCATTGGAGAATAATCCATAATTACCAATATTATTTTACATTGTTCTGACAGTGATTAGGAAACAATAAGGTGAAAAACAAAAGTTAAATGTCTTTGGTTTCAAATGTGTGCAGAAAAAGAAAATTAACTCAGACCTAGTTAGTTCCTTAAGCATTAGTGACATGGGGCTGGAAATGGCTCAGTTCTCTGTGGCACAGGCATGAGCACTGGAATTCACATCCTCAGAACCCACCTTAGAAAGAAACCCATGGTCACAGTTTCCCATTTGTGGTCCCAATCTAATGGAAAACACAGTTAAATGAGAGATGGTGTGCCTACCCCAGAAGTGGACCCTTGGGACCCTTCTGAAGACCAGCAACGGGGAAAGGTGTTAAGGGGATGTTCTTGCAGGAGTAAATACAAATGGCTGGCTATTACTTGAAGCAAATTCAGTTTTGCTTTTGTTCCAAGAGTAGAAAGTAGAGTAAAATTCAACATCATTTTTTCACGCATACATTTGAAACAGAAAAAAACTCTTAGCATAAAAATCTTTCTGTAATGAAGTCTGTTTACATATCTTCACTACAATGAGTTTTATTTTTACTTGGGGGCTAATAAGCTTCTTCCTTTGCTATCTGATCTGATGTGTTTCCAGAAGGATCCTTTGCATACACAAGCAAATATTGGAATGTATGCATATGCATTGTTTTAGCTTTACATTATATCTTGGCGTTTACTTCAGTGCATATATGGACATGCCTCATTTTAAGCTTTTACATAGAAACTAAATCATCATTTCCAGTCTTTTTCCTATCTCTTTCCCCCTTTCCCAACCCTTTAATGTCACTGCACTGACATATGAGTGATGCCTGTGTCTCCAGACCAGAAAGCATTGCTAAAAAGCACTGACAGTTTCAGAGTGTTGAAGTGTCCTGTGCTGGTTCAGAGTGAATCTTATCTTCTGATCTATCAGAACCTTTCTCCCCTCTCTGTGAGATGGAGACACACAGGGCAGCATATGATAACAAATAGAACCAGATATGTCTGTGGTAGACACTGGGGAAAGAACAAGGGAGTAAGGAGGTCTCTGAGGATGACAGTTCAGGGATTAAAGCCAACTTCATGTCACTTCTACTCCTGGATCTCCAAGGCTCCAATACACTTTCTTATAGTGCACACCACCATAGATGAGACTTGTTATTCTCAACCCAAAGAACATTAGTTGAACTAGTCATCTCTGGTAATGGAAAGACCATTACCACCATCCCGTACATGAATAGTTCACAGAGGCTGTCGCTATGGCACAGACAAGGTGAGCATGGATGTTTGTGTACATAATGTGGAGAATAAGCATTAATACATTTGATGAGATAAGCCCTTGAAGTAAAAGTGCTATCCAAAGGAAAGAGAATTTAAATTTTTGTACCACTTTCCAAATTTCACTGCATGGACTTCATAGCGATTCTGCATATTAATACATTAACAAAGTAAACAAGTATCCATTCCCCAAAAAGTCATTAACTCAGGGTTAGCAAAGCTCCTGGTCATCAAAACTTTTGTTTCTAGCAGGAGTATTTAATGTTGGTAAAGACACAGTATGAGACACCCCTCTGTAATTCTGTTAGGAGGGTCAGACTGCCTACAACCTTTCTGGAAAGCAATCAGGCAGTATGAACTAGAACACTTAGCAAGTTCATCCTCTCTGAATGAATAGTTTTCACCTCAGTGACTCTAACGTGAGGAAGCTTTCACAGATTTGGACAGTGATTTATAGATGAAAGACTTAAGAGTTATTGTTTAAAACAAAGTGCTTCACTTAAGAAAAATGATGAAATAAATCATTTCATACATACAGGATATTATTCAGCCATCAAATACATTTTAGAAAACATTTCATGTTTTCCAAGATCATATCAGAAACAAATCATTCATGTAAAACAGTATACACAGTTTGAAAGGGCACACAAATACAAGCCTGTACATGCTTACCTATTACCTACTCATTGACAAGTAGGACATATCATTAATTTTCTTATATATGCACACACATCAAAGGACTCTTTACAATAAGATCAATTCGATTTTTTTTTCATTTCTTGGCAGATGGAGTAGTGAGTGGTTCTTGATTTATTCATAATAATCTTTGACATTTCCAAAATTCCAATTGATGAGCATTGCTATTTTGTAATCAAGAAAATGTTACCTTCCTCTGCCTTCCTTTGCCTTGAGCCTGACAAGGCATTTGAGTTCGTAGTTAATCAGAGGATAAGACGACTTCTGGTTCATGAAACTTTCAACAGGAATGAAAAATGAATACTTTCTGTAGCATTTGAGAAACGCTCATCTTCCCACTCCAGACTCTCAATTTATTAAGTTGTATGTAAGGCTAGAAAATATTCATTACTACATCAAATTCCCCTGCCTCATGTTCATTCAGTGTTTTTCTAAAATAATTTCAATTTATCACACATAATTCCTGGACAGAGTGTATATATGAGGGGAACCTGACATGTAAATGTTCAGTTGACTATGCTATTTCTATTACCAGTTGTATTGTGTACCAAGACGTGAGAAAATTTTTAAATTTCATTTTTTCAATATGTAGCCTCAACTGAAATTAAATGGGAAATTTTTGAGTATGATGAAATGGGAGAACCCAATGGGAACAAACCTTTAAAACAAGACTGGGAGAAAAATCAGAGGGAGGTAGGATTGCTGGCCTGTGTTTTAGTGGAGAGCTTCAAACATGACAAGAAAGAACTATTTGAACCAATGTTGAACACCTAAAACAGAGGAAAGATGTGAGAATCGATGTCTCAAGACTTCAGAGTAGGCAGATGAGTGAGTTGTCCTTTACAGGAAAGACGTGCATTGAGACCCTAAGCCGAGGCTGTCCCAGAGGCCCGCCCCATACTCTCACTACGCAGCCAGCACATTTGCCCTGACTGCTGCTTGATGTACCGTTCTGTGGGCCACTCAAACTGCCAAGATCTCTCACACCCTACCATGAAAGAAAGACAAGTGAACGTAGTCTTTGGTAGAGAAAACAAAGCAGGAAATATCTATGAAGTTTGTAAATATGAACTATTTCTCACCTTCTTTTATTTTTAACATTTTTGAAATGAGATTATAATTTTTGATTTATTTTATGTCCCAACTGCAGTTTCCCCTCCCTCCTGTCCTCTAGCCTCCTTGCCCCATTCCATTTTTCCCTTCCCTTTCCTCCTTACTAGTCCTCTCCCATACCCTTCCCCTACTATTCTGCAAGTTCATGACTGCTCCCTTCACTAATTGCTATTGTAAGTATATATGTTGGTTATCATATGTATGTATATATAGTATATGTTTCTGACTATAAATGGTGGACTTTTATATTTTCAGAACCACTTAACAGTGGACGACCAATTGGTGTGATTTCCCTGGGGAAAGCCATCTCGCTCAGCTCCCAGTTTTCTTCAGTTGCCTGTAGTTTTTATGTGGGATTCGGGCCTCGTGGACTTTCCTCCATCCAACTTGGCACGTTCATTGGTGCCTCATCCTTGTTTAGCTGGTTTGGCACCCTCTTTACTTAACAAACTGTTTTAAAATGTATTCAGCATGCCCCGGGAGCCTGAGATACACCTAACCTGCATACGTCTTCTCTAGCAACAATGGAACGTCTGGAACCAGAGTAGTAATCAGAGTTACTGTGAGGCTGAATTTATAAAGATCAGTCTTTGAAGGAACTGGATCGACAGATTTAAAGCAGGTAAGGAAATGATAGGGCTGGATGACTCGTTCTGCAATATTCCTCAGCACTTTGTCCCTAGAATGGGCTCACAAGTATAGACAGGGCCACTTTCGAGAATTTTGTCTGATTTTCTTATTGGGTA
The DNA here is from genome assembly GCF_011064425.1 of Rattus rattus. NCBI lineage: Eukaryota > Metazoa > Chordata > Mammalia > Rodentia > Muridae > Rattus > Rattus rattus. Next base: position 21,865,465 of record NC_046165.1, read on the forward strand.
CATCTTGCCTGAAAGACTGATGACCAAGGTTTGTTCCAAGCCCCCCCCCCAATTTTATTAGCAGGAAATTATTATTGAACCCATCCATTAGTGGCTTCCTTAGCAACAATTCAGTTAAACCAAAGTTTCCCAGGCAGTCAGTTAATCAGGAAGCTATGACAATGGTTTCCCCCACACATAAGTGTCAAAGTCAACCATTCCCTCTTGTCCTATAAGCTCTGAAATGTTATGGCGTTTCTTTTGTCCCAAGTGTTTGAAAGTAAACAAATGGCACAGGCCTTTTGGGAAAATGACTGGGAAATGATGACAATATAGAACGTCCTAGGAGTAAGGCTTCCTTTCAGTCACTTGGGTCCCTCTCAGAAAACTGACTTCAGTTCAGAAACCTAGCCACAAACTGTGACCTTTTACCACACTGACTGGGAAAAGTAGAAGCTCCTTCAACTCCTCTGTGAGTGCTGATGTCAAAGGGCACAACTGCTCTACTCCAGTGCTATGAGATCACATGCCCTATGCGTTCCTCACAATATCGTAAAATATTCTTAAAGTTTATTAACATATTGGGCCTACCTTAACTGCTGTTTTACACCTTGATATTGATTCAGGAGAAAGAGAAGAATATATTCCTATTAAAATTTTATACTATGTTCATTGCTGCCTGATTTGAAATAGCCAAAATTTGAAGCAACCAAATGTTAAAGAATTTATGAATGAAAAACGAAGTGTGTTCCGTCCTTGCTCAGCAATAAAACAGAATATTAATACACAAAATTAATGGGGAGAAGCAGCTTCATCAAATGGCTTTAAATGTTACGCAAAGTGAACACAATCCAATAAAAAAAGACAACAAATGTGATTTTATTTACATAAATTCAGGAAATGGTAAAACTATGCTTTTAGATAGATCTTATTTTACCCAAGCCTGAGGAGATCTCACACCAGGAACTGAGAGGAGCAGATGCAGAGACCCACGGCCAGACATTAGGTGGAGAGAGCCCAAATTGGAGACCTCTACTGGTCCAAGGTCCTTCCCCTGGGAGCTCAGAGGGAACCCCACAGACAAGGGGAAGGGTCGTAGAAGTCAATGGGGTCTAGGATACCAGGAAAACACAGCCCACAGAATCAATTAAGCCCTTATGAGAGGACAGGGGCTCACAGAGACTAAAGCAGGAAACATGAGGCCTGCATGGGTCTGAAACAGGTCCAGGCAGCATATACTAGTTGATAAGAACACACACCCTCAGTCCACCCCAAAATATACTGTAGAGAACTGTCTGGTCTGGCCTCAGTGAGAGAAAATGCACCTAATCCTCAAGAGACTTGAGACTCCAGGGAGTGGGGAGGTCTGGTGGGGTGGGGACAGGGGTGGGGTGGGAGACATCTTCTTGGAGATTGTGGAGGAGGAATGGGATGAGAAACAGTAAAATGACAGACCAGCAGGGGGATAACGGCTGGACTGTAAAAAAAAAAAAAAAAAAAAAGATTGAAGAATAATGACAATAATAACAACAAATAATAATAATAATAATAGAAGAAGAAGAAGAAGAAGAAGAAGAAGAAGAAGAAGAAGAAGAAGAAGAAGAAGAAGAAGAAGAAGAAGAAGAAGAAGAAGAAGAAGAAGAAGAAGAAGAAGAAAATAATAAAGTAGAGATTGCAGAGCAAAACTAATTAACTAGCAAAAACATTGGGCAAAGTCCAGGGGTTTTAAGACTTCTAAAGTGCTGAAGTTGAGTGGTAAGGTATCAAAGAAGAAAATATAAAAGAGAAAAATTAAAACTGAAGAGGGAAACTCATGGAAAGTTCTTGGAAAGGGTGTGACAAGCTAATGCACAATGCAATTGGAAAGGTGGCCACAAGAAGGCTGTCAACAGATAGGAAAAGCAGAGCCCATATTTAGGGACACAGCAGCTCCTAGAAATGCTATGAGGCAGTAATTTAATTAAAAGTATCACACTTGCTAAGAGTTTATAAAAAAAAAATACCTCTTCAAATTTCAATCTACTGTTTATTTACAGATCTCTTTCTGAAATTCTTAGGTGTTAATTAAAGCCTTTATAACGATTTGCACATAGCAATTTCACTGTTGTTCAAGGAAATATGTGGAAACACTTCGGCTTTCAAACACTGTTTCCAAATGATTGATATCAATGTACAATCATAAAAGCAGAACTTCAGCTGTCTTCTCTGTGCTGCTGGCAATGGAATCTTTTTGCAAGAAAAAGATAGTGCAACTGGATTGCAAAACGCAAAATTTCTAAACGTCCCTCAGATATTTATGATGATTAAATTAAATTTCTTTACCTCTAGGGTTGAGTGATCAACTTGTGGAACAAACAAAACCTAAGGAAGTAAAAAAGAATATTCTTCTCTTAATGTTCTGCTTCTCAGGAGTAAAAATGAATTTTTAAGAGCTCCATTATTTCGACTGGAAGAAGCAAAACTCTAGCAAGACAGCAGGTGGTTATCATTTTGAAACAGAAAAATAAACAGTTTCAAGTTCAAAGCATTCCTCTGAATTTAGGCCAATTGAACATTAATCTCTCTTGAGCATTGATGTCTATAGGTGAGCTCTAAAATGCTAATGTGATGACTGACTTCATCACTTGGGACCAGAGACTAAAAGTTATAAATACAGGAGAAAAAAAAAAACAAAGCATATAACAGTGTGGCAGAAAACGTATTTCCTAGATTTTTTTAATGCCTTGTAGAAAATGGTATTTATTCAGTTTAAATGTTTTCTCTACTTGTATTTAAGTGCATCTTGTGCATGCAATGCCTGAAGACACCAGAAGTGGGTGCTAAATCCCCTCTGACTGGAGTTTGAGATAGCTGTGGGCTGCCCTGTGGGAGCTGAGACCCAAACCTAGGTCCTCTGCAAGAACAGCCAGTGCTCCTACCCACTAATCCATTTCTCCATCTGGATTTAACTTATTGTGCTTTTTTATTAAAATCTTGACCCAGATTACATCCCAGAGTTACATTTTATTTTCATGTGCCTAGAAAGGAGCAGAAGGCAGTCTTTGTATTTGGTGATTCTGTTTTCCGACTTCTGAGTTGGGGGAAAAAAATGGCATAGAGTTTGATAAGGCTGGTTTTAGAACATATGTACCGTATGGTCCCCATATCTCTGCTGTGTTACATCCTAGTTTGTGAGTACACACTAGGCTGTCTCTTTGCAATGTGTAAATAAAGAAGAAGCTTAGATTTCACCAGGGTAACACTTCCAATGGTTTTGGGGCATGAACCTGGGACTGAGACCATCTGGATAAGAACGGCCATTTTTTTTTCTTTATTGGAACAATAAAAGTTTTGAGTTCTACAATAAAAAAAAAATAAAGAAGAAAAGAAAAAAAAAGAAAAGAGAAAAAGCACATCATCCTGCTTACCCTCTGAGAGATCAGTTCTGATCTGCTTTTGGAGAAGATGCAGTGGAAAGGCAGTGATAGTGGTCGAGCTGGATTGTTCAGCTATACACATTTTCTAAGAACAATTATATATTGCATGTACAAAAAAATGCCAGTCTTCCTGGGACAGCATCAGTTCCCATAAGTTACAAAATATAATATGATTGCATTGCTTAATTCTTTTTTGTCACATCTCCAGAGACGTGATCTGGTATTTCATTTTTTCGACTACAGTGGATTTCTCCTTTTTCTGGAATGTAGAGGAGAAAGCTTTTCTTCCTTTAGAAATGTGTCTGTGTGCATGTGTTTCAAAAGTCAATGCCCAGTGTCTTCCTCTATTGCTCTCCACCTTGTATTCTGAGAGAGGATCTCTCATTGAGTTCACAAATTGGCTAAAAGCTCTTGGCATCCTGGTCTGCACCTTCCTGGAGCTGAGACTGCACGGGTATAACTCTATGCTTGGCTTTTCCCTGGGTGCTGGGAATCCAAACTCCGGTGCTTACGCTGCTAACACAGCAAGCACTTTCCCCACCAAGCCTTCTCTCCCTCTGATCCTCAGGTTTCCCCTCTTAGTGTGAATAGGAAGTTATCCACGATCCTGATAGTCTGCCTCGACAGATGTAAAGTGGAAGCAGACCAATAGGCCTCAAGCTTGCCCAACAACATAAGGCATCATTCTTGCAGAACTGGGCTACTATGGGCATCGTTCTATTGTGAACATGGAGGTCCTGTGGAGAGCAGCTGAAAAGTGGGGGGGATGCAGAGTGTATTCAATCCACCATTCGCTCTGTGGGGACAGGTTCTCTAGTCACTTGTAGATGACACTGATATCTTCAATGTGGTCCTGACTTCTGTCAGGTGTTCTTTTAATCCTATGGGAAGGGTATCATTATTTCACTTTTCACCTTATACTGAAGAAACTGAGGCAAAGGCTGGTTGCCTAAGTCCTCCGTGATCATAGAGAGAATAGTGGAATGGTTGGGAAGCACATGGTCAGCTCTCAGAACCTGGAACTCTCTGCCTATTAAACAGTGACCTCGTTTTATTTTTATTCGTTTAAGAGGAAAATGAGAAAAACACGCAGAGTTCATGTGTGGGGTAATAACCAGAAAAATTGATGCAGTCCTCGACTGAGACGCAAGTTTGGTTTCATAAAAGCAAACACTTGATATTTTTCTTTTGGATTTCAAAAACAAAAAGCAAAATGAATTAGCCATGGTATCTGGGACAAAATTTAATTATAAGGCAATTATTTGTTCTCTTAATAGGATTGAACATCACAGCTGCACAAAATAAGAAGGGACTGTAACAAAGGGTTTCTTTGGTTAACTATTATTTTTATTAGTGCTCTCTTTTAGTCTGTATTAACTATGCTGAGTAATGGGATATTTGATAAGCCAAATATCCCAAAGCTAAAACATCTGCCAGCACTTTTGTTTTCCTGTTGATGCTTTTTATTTCTGTGTTTTCTTGTGGTCTCACCTTACTATTCATTATGGATGGGATTCAATCCAATTAAAAGTTTCGAACATAAAACCTTATAGAAGAAGGGGAGACGGAACGGGGGCTTATAGATGGGAAACTGGGAAAGGGAATAACATTTGAAATGTAAATAAAAATATCCCCCCAAAAAACCCTTATAATGTGTTATATGGAGCTTTATGTAGTGTGTAAAATGTTACATAAAGGTTTTAAAACAGAATTTGGCCTTATCATACCTTTTCCCTTTGAGTAAGAATAAAAGATTACTGGTGTTAATGCAACAGGCAAATGCATAATATAGTTAGTCCCACGAAGTGTATCTTCCTACTTGACAACATTCATATATCACTCTTTGATGCTGACAGGTGATGTGATTGCAAGAATTTTAGAGCTGAGCTGGTAAGGGATGTCAAGCTTCACATAAAAGAAATTCCAGCAATTGGAGAAAGACTCCTCAATGAAATGGCATCTCTTACACCTGAAATAGACACTGCTCTATGTTGGCAGATAATGGTATTTGGAAGGAATTCGATTAGCAAATTCAACACTCTCAAAACACACTTTAGACTTTCAGAATAGCCTTGTTCATTCAAAAAGTCACAATTCTTAATTCCACAAAGAAGAATAAAAAAATTCCCACCCTGGAGACTTTTAAAATAAAAATACTTCTGCTGTCTGTAACTAGATGTTTGAAGTGCCCAAAAGCAAACACATTAAGATGAGTGAAAGTTATTTCTATTCTTTGCATTTTTTCCTAGAGGTTGACGGAGAAAATGTTAATTGAAGTGACTATTAAAGCAGCATCTTGGAATCTTCAATACCCCTGTAATTGTTGCTATTGGTTATAAAGGAAAGGTCTGGCTCCCAAGATCCACTTTGTGATCTTACAGGATATTTCACAAGCCTGTGGAAAACATTATCATTATCATTAATGATACTTGGGAGAATGACACTAGTGATGGAGAAGTGCACACTTTGAGCCTGTACCTGGTTTCCTATCCTGAACACCAAGTTTAGTGTATACCTGAGACTGTCTTACACAAAATTATTGAATTTATGTTAAGGCAGATTCAGAAATATGTAAGTTTGGTCATTTTCATCAAGCAGTCTTTTATTTGCCTCACAGATAACTCCTTATTGTCAAAAGTATTCTTTATAAGAAAGCTTTCGGGCTGGGGAGATGGCTCAATGGATGCAAGGGGTTGTTGCAAAAGCATAATGACCTGAGTTCTAATGACAAGCCATGCTTGGCCTCAGTGTTCGCCCTGGAAACAAAGTGATCAGCATGGCTTGCTAAATGCCAGCCTCGCTTCAGATTCAGTGAGAGCCTCTGCGCTAAGAAAATAAGATGGTGTGTGGTGGACCAGTAGATCCAGTGTTGTCCTCTGGCTTCTGTGAATGCACAGGTGTGTGCACCTTTACAAATGCATGTGAAATACATGACCTTTGTGTACACACCAAGAGAAAGAAAAGAAAGGTAAATTTTAAGACTAGAGAGGAAAAGAGGAAACTTGAGAAAGGGAAAGGAAAGCAGGAGGGTTGGGAGAGAGAGAGAGAGAGAGAGAGGGAGAGAGAGAGAGAGGACTCTAATCATTCTATTGCTCTATCTAAACCCAAGAGAATGAGAGATGCATGGCTTAATAAAGAAATGTAATACCAACAAAAATTTTTTTCCTAGCCCTTGCTCTAACTGGATCTGAAGGTCAGTGTAATTTTACCAGGAGATGTTGCCTGTGAGAATCTATGGCAGAAAACAAAGAATAATAGCAAGGTACAAAGTAAAATGAAAATGAAGGAGTCAGCAGCTCCTGCTCTTTGCCTGCTTTTTCTCCAACCTCATTTCCCAGCCCCACCTCCCTGAATCCAGAGGACTGAAAACCTGGTGCTGTCTGTGTCTTCCTTCTTTTGTTTTCAAGCAACAGAAGGTCACTTAGGTTATTCCATCATCGGGAGAAGGGAGGTTGAAAGTAAGGATGCTCTCCCGTAGAGCTGAAGTCACTGTTCTTCATCCCACTGTATCTTTCTGCACATCATCTCGGTCACTCTCTGAGTGACTCTGTGTCTTTTATATTCCTTCACAGTCTCATGCCACACAAGGTTTTAGCTGCCATAACCCCAATCTATGCCATCCCTTCAGAAAATGAATTCCGATCTTGTTTTTAAATCTGTATCCCAAGTCAGAGGGTGTGATTGATCTAATTCACTCTTTAGTGCTCTGTCCTTGTTGATAAATATTGACTTAGTTAATGGTTGAATTGTTTTTCCCAAAAAAGACAAAATGAAGTATTAACCTACAATATCTAAATGTAACCTTATTTGTAAAGGAGGCCTTTTCAGATATACTCAAGCTAGGAGGCCTTTTCAGATATACTCAAGCTAGGAAGAGATCACTAGGGTAGACTCAATTCAGTGTAGAAGGTGTGCTAGAGGATGTGAGGAGACACAGTCATGGGGGAGGTGGATGAGTGCAAACACTGGCAGATACTGGATTTGTTCTTCCACAAGACATGTTCCCTGGCCTTTAGTGAAGCAGAACATATGGTGGAAGGGTAGTCCTGGAAAGAGCTGCTTAGCAACCAAGAAGCAGAGAGAAACAGACAGAACAAGGTAAAAAATGAGTCACCGTTCAAAGGCACACCTCCCCTGTGACCTCCTTTTCCAACCATACCTCACATAATAAATCTCCACAAACTGCCAGCAATGCTGTTAAAGTCTGACTGTATTTGTGGCCAGGGCACTAGTGAAGTTGGTAAATGTTTGCCACACAAGCAAGAGTCTAGGGACCTGGGTTCAATTCCCAAGTAAGAGCTGGGAACAATCGTATGCTAATAACCCCAATACTGTGACCATAGAGATAGGTAGATCGCTGGGGGTTTTGGCCAAGCAGTTGAGTTAATGGATGGGTTACAGGTTCAGTGAAATACTCTGTCTGAAAAATAAAGAAGAGGTTCTTCTTCTCTCTCTTGTCCCTCTCCCTTGTCTCATTCTCTCATTAAAACCTCTCTATGTGAGGAAAAAAAAGCAGGGAGCAGTTGAGAAAGACAACTGACACTGACCTCTGGCCTTCACATGTATGTATACACACATGTGCACATGCAACTACACATACACATTCACAAATACGAGAATATATACACATGTGAAATTATTTTTTAAAAATTATAACTAATTCTTTTAAAAATTATAACTTTTAAAATTATGATATTAATCTTTGATTATGTCAGAGTCTTCTAGACCCACTGATCTCTCTGAAGTCATCATCTGGGGAACAATTCCTTAACACATGTGCTTGTGAGAGAATTTCTTTATTCTCACATTGGCTAGGTACTTTGTTCTTGTACTCTACTAGTCAACTAGGTAAAGATGATGATCTGAATTGGACCTCGTGTTTTCAATTTGGTCTTTTCTCTCTCTAAAATTAACAATGTAGTCTCTTCTATGTAAGAAGTCCCTGAGGTCTAATGACTTCTCAAATTCTTCAAGAAAATGGATCACTGATAGAATCAATTAGGCTCACTGATATATGCCATCAGTAATAGTAACTTCAAGACAAGTAAGTATTACCAACAAGCTGCCCCTTCAATGTTCCACCAGGCAAAGCTAAGAGTCTCCGAATACCAGTGTTCTGGAAGTCATTCTCCATTGTTGACAGGTTGCCACACAAATGTCCTTACTTAGAAGTAAAAGCTGCATTGTAAGTAAGGGAGAAACCCTTTTGCAAGTACATCTGGATGCAGGAATCATACAGGCATATAGCCTCCCAACGCTAATCTCACATTATGGCCAAGTAAAAGGTCAGGAATGATCAAGTAATATTTTCTGGCATCCTTAAAGATATTCCCAGTACCATTTCTTCTCCAAATAACAATTCAGTGTATGTTGTTACTGGACCCAGAGACACATATCTCATAACCATACCCTGGCATATCTTCAGAGACATTCAGATGGTGAACAAAAACCACAGTGATCTTGTGCTAGCTAACACAGCCTCAAAATAGACAGAGGTACCACACAATATTCTGTACTTCCAATGTATACATACCATCCCAGACCCATAGGCTTTAGTCTACTAGACCTGTTCCATGTGCAGCAGAGAACTGCAATATGAAATAACCAAAAGCACATTTTGTCTGGCTTGAACCTTGCCAATAATGTGTCAAATTCAGCGTGTGCCAGCTTGCCTGAGCTGAATGTTAAACCTTAAAGAAATTCTATGAACATTGTTAACTTAAATTTGACCATCTTGGAGAATATTGGTGAAAATAAATAAATCAGATGGTTTGGCGTTTGTTTGTCAAGAGAGCTGGCTGCTAAATATTCATCAAGGTACCACCAAGAACGATGTTCATACACCTTTAAAAGACATATGTATATAACTACCCGATATTTCACCACTGTGTCTCAGGTTTCAGGCATTGCCTTTTCAGAATATACCTGTTCACCCCCTCACTCCACCACAAGCAAACAATGAAGCAACAGAGCCACGTTTCTGCACCTCTCAGCACCCACACATCTGGCCCACAGATTAGAGAATCCGTTTCTTGTCACTCTTGGTTTCCATTTGACATCTTGCAACCAACCTAAATCCTCTCTACATGTTCCAAAGAGATAGGGGAGGTTTTTAAACAGTCGGAGTAAGTTTTAAAATGAATGTGTGAGGCTTTTGGATGTGGAGAACAAAATGTAGCTAACAAGAGGCCCCCTGGTTTAGATGGCAGATCCGCCAGGGTTCGACCCTGGAGGAGTTATATTTAGAATAGCTTACAAATTAGGATGCTAGTTGCGGCGCCCAGCGATTGAGTTACCTGTCAATTCTAAACCAAGATGGTGTGGCGTTTTCCTTCATGCGGTGACTCAACTGAGTTCCAGAGAAAGGTACGGTGGTGGGACATCCCAGCCAGCCATAAGAATTTGTAGCTGTGGGGCTGGTGTGGCCGGAACCTACCATGAGAACTTGCCGAGCCAGGTGGAGAAATTTCAGATCTCTGGGGTCAGAGAGTCTGTCCGGATGAGAGCAGGCCACCAAGTGCCCACCAGTGCCATGCCAGCTGTAGCATTGGATTCTTTTTCTATTACTTCATGCAACAGATGATGTCCAATGTGACAGGCAAGAATCCACTAGGAATTTAAGATTCTTAGCCTCAATTAGAAATCTGGAGGTTTGTTGAGCCAGGCAGAGTCGAATTACATGTTGACTCAAGCGCTGGAACCTTGAAACAAAGAAAGAGGGCTCTGAGGTCCCCTGCTACGAAAAGAGACAAGATGGCTGCTTTGAGTCAGGGCTGGAAAACGGAAGCTGCCTACTTTTTGGGACAGATATTGATTGAACTGGGATTGATTGATTGGCATTACTTGCTTTTAGGATAGATTTATACACAGATTTTTGTCTGAATCATGTGGGGAATTTCACCCATGGTTCAGAATTAGGATATGGAAATTATTCACTGACTCCAAGTAGAGAAGAATGGTAATTGCCTGCTATGGACAGGTATTAAATGAATAGAAATCTGTGGCTCCAGGTGGAGAGCACAACAGGTAGATGGTATATTAAAGTCTACAGGATAACTCATATTCTTTGAACCTGAGCTGCATGGGAATTTTGGGTTAATTTCCTGGTATAACAAATTAAAACAGGCCTAGAATAGGCCAACACAGTCAGTGTTTGCTTAGTAGTTCATTTGTTTTGCATTGTTTTTATTATCATAATGAGTAGGATTATGAGTTTCTTTTCTTTTCTTTTTTTTTTTTTTTGGTTGTTTACTAATTCTCAGAAAGAGACGGCAAGAAACAAGTTTTCCTGGTTGCACACTAAAGATTGCTGATTTGGGGGAAAAGGTTTTGTCTTTGAATTATTAGAAAAGGTGATTAGTGTTTATACACCTTCCAGAATTATATGGATCAGATATGACAAAGGGAGACCCCCTGAAGAGCTAGATCCCAGACATTCTCTAAAAGTTATCCTGATGATACTAAAAATGTGTTTTGAGATTTATATATTACAGAATGTACAGCTTTGGCGAGTCTCATCATCAGACCTGCTGAACTGATCTGCTTAACTGATCTCAGGGACTTTCAGCCGGATCCAGTCAGGACACAGACATCAGAGACTACAACCATTGTTGCTGTGGCCTTTTTAAAGCCAAATAACTACCCCATTTTCACTACCCCCCCCCGTCAAAGATATCTCAACGCCCATATACAGCTGGAAGTAGTTATAAAGAGTCATCACCCTGGTTCCCTGGACTTGGAGGTCTGGAAGTGGTTATTCTAAGTTGTCTTTTTGGGAAATTTTGAAATGGTCATGATTTGAACAGGGAGGAAATAGCTAGACTTGGTTGTGTAGCCATAATCTCATTTGGTAGAAATCTTTATAATAGTTACTAAGTTGAAGTCATGATTTTTTTACTTTAACACAGAATTTATTTTGATACAAATTTAAGGTTTTCATTGGTATAAATTTCTTATTGACATAAAATTGCGATTAATATTCTTACCCTCATGTAGGCATTGTGCCTATTCAACACACTTAAGAATACAAGGCCTAGACCCAGTCCTTCTATAACTGTTATTACAAACTCCTTTTAGAAGATTAAACAGTACGAGTTAAGGGACAGATAGCAAATCCTTGGCTCTGAGTTAATTGCTAGGGTGCCTACAAGATATTTTGTTCGGAAATAGCTAACAGTAGTTAACGGACAATAGTCCAGATTACTTTACAAAGATAGTTTGCAAAAAATGTCAGAAATCTACAGAATGTGGCATTTAATGTTATTTATTCACTTGTTGTTGAGACATAGCTGCTCCCCACTCGTGGATTCACAGAAGCAGCTGAGCATCTCTACCTCCAAATGAGGTTGTACATTGTGGCTAGGTAGCCACTGGGCAGAAATTGCCTATTTCTCCTACAGACCTGTACCTTTCCTGAGAGGAAACAAGTTACAGGTTAGGACAGCTCAGTTCTGCTGAGACAGAATAAGCTAGTTCTTAATAATTCCTGTTTCACTAAGGTCTGCTATTATCCTGGGCCAGAAGGCTGATGACTGATGCTCCAACTTCCTGAAATACTGGGGCTGATGGGTAGGCAGCTGTCTCTACAATTGGTCTCAGTTCTGGAAGCTGTGTTAGGCTTCATATATTTTTAGATAATATTGTCTCATAGCCAGCCCAGGCTATTTAGCATTGAGAGACTATAGTAAGAGGACAATTTTCAGATAGTGTACAAGCTAATCAGGACATAATGTATGGATTGTAAGCCTTTCTTAAGTTAGGATAGATAACAGAGTTTTCTGTTTAATTGACAAAAATGATGGACTGGGTGTTAGGTGTATTTTGGACTTTATAAATTACAAAATGGTAAAAAAAGAATATGTGAAAATATTGAGTAATAAATGTTTTAATTCAAGACTAATTCCTAAGGAGTGCTGTCCACCAGGAAAGACAGTATAGTGCTGATTACTCGGACAGGCTGCTTCTGCAGTGAGGAAGAGCAAGCAGCTGGGAATGTTGGCCTCCATCCAGTTTGATAAACTAGGTCCGGGCTACAGCTGTTCATGGAAATCTTAGCATTCACTCTTCCACTGTAAGACCTAGCATGGGGGCCATTTACCCTTTGTCTTTTGTGGCTTTCAACGTATCTCTTTTCAAAGGAAAGAGAAGTAAACTTTGCTTTAAATTTTAAACCCTTCCAGAATGCAATAATAAGATGTGGACCCTGTTTTTTCACTGGCTTAATAACTGTAGTTCCTTCCCCTTTTTCTTTGCAGTTGATAAAACAGAAAGAAATCCCATCATCTCCTTAGCCTTGCCCATGGATTCATTTTCTATGGCTTCAGTTACCCAAAGTCAAATGTGACTTGAAAATGGTGAACAAAAATTTTCAGAAATAAATGATTAATATGTTTAGAACAACTTTAATGACAGCACAGTATTAGAATTGTTCCATGTTATTAACAACTATAGTTAACTGTAGAGTGTGTCTAATTTTTGAGTTAAAATCTATTGTAGGTTTGCAGTTATAGGGAAAAACCATGATATCATTTTGATAATGCCATCCTATTAATGTCAAGTGACGTCTCACTGTGATTTTAATTGTGTTTTTCTAATGATCAGTGATGTTGAACATCCTCTCATATACCTGTTGGCTCTTTGTGTGTCTTCTTTTTAAAAATAATGTCTATTCAGCTCCTTTGCCTAGCTACTAATCAGATTGTTTATCTTCTTTATTGGCTTGTTTGAATTTCTTATATGTTTTAGATATTAACCTCCCCTCAGATATATGCTTTGCAAGAGCCAAAGGTTTGCGTCAGGTGAGAATGAATGTTTAACATATTGAAGGCCCTGGGATTAATTCCTAACATATGCAAAGAAAATGGCAGTGCATAGGATCTCCAAATATGTCATCAACAGATAGAAGGCAGGATACTATACTCATAAAAGGTGTGTTATTTCCATAGATGGTTCCTGAAAAGTGCACATAAAATGCACTCTGACTGAAAAAATAAATTACTCTTATAAATCACCCATCGTATAATGTCCACCATTAAAGCTTCATTCCTTTAGCTTACAAAATAGTCATATATTACTCTGTAGTTAAATTGTTGAAATGCCAATATGTCTTCTATTTGTGTTTATACCCAAAGATAAATGCTACTCCAAGCCTCTATTTATAAGAAATGATGGTGACCGCAGAGATTCATGGCTGTCCAGGTGCTGAGAGTAAGAGGCAATTGCATGTTTGGTCCTAAACGAGATATTTATGCCACCATCTCTAAGGCTTAGAGACCTCATGGAAGAGGGGTCAGAAAAAAACTGTATGAGCAAGAAGACAGACAGACTGTGAAATGCCATCTTACATGTATGACATAACCAATGTAGTCATGATCTCATAGTAGCTGGGACTACATTGGGCCTACACAAAACTGACTGTCAACATTCAACTGGGTCCTAGCCTTGACTACAATAATACTGACTACTAATGGATTATGGGAGAAGGGTAGTCACTGTCTTCAGTCATGTTTCTAGTGAGGAGCTCACTAGGCTTCAGGATCTAAGTCCAAACCTCTGATCACATAGAAAGCCACAGTTAATCTTAGTGGGCCTTAAAACAAACAAACAAAAAAGAAATAAATGTAGGGAAGAATATACATATATTGCATATATGCATATAAGAAAATTCAATTAAATTATTTTTAAAAGGACTACATGAAAGCATTAATATTTCAATAAGACTCAATCACCTCAAACTTGAAAAACATAAAAACATTTTGCCCTATACTGAATTTCTACAGTTACAGAGGCTGTGGGCTGCATTAAAGGGATCCATGTGTAAAACTATGATTGGCCTCAGAGAGATCTGCATGAAAGACACAAAGCTTTTTCTAAAGTGTCTCTAATGGAACCAGACCTGGCTTTTTCTCCACACTTCAAAGCACACTGTGCTGATCAACGGTAGAGTTGAGTTACGTCAAGATATAATTTCAAGCTTAGAGTAGTAATCTTCTCCCTATATTGCATTCCTTGGAGAGATGGAATAGTGATAAATAACTATGGACAGTCAACAAACCCTAGGGACTTTGGGTGCACATTGAATGATACCAAGTATAGACTATTAAACATTTTTAGGATTTGGTCATCACAGGGTCACAGTGGGACTACATGTGCTTAGTAGGTGGGAGGATCTGGGTTTGATCCTCAGCAGGAGAAAACAAAACAACAAAAAGTATTACCTGGTGTGGTTTGAATAGGAATGGCTCCCTTTTTGAAGGCTTGGTCCCAATTTAAGAAGAATTAGGAGGTATGGCCTTACTGTGGGAGGTGTGTCACTGGAGGTGAGCTTTGGAGTTTCAAAACCTCATACATTTCCAGTTAGCTGTCTCTCTAACTCCTACCTGGAGATAAGGATGTAAGTTCTGTGCCATGCCTGTCTACTTGATGCCATGCTTCCCACCATGATGAGAAACTGAAAGTACAAAATAAACTCCTCATTATATAAGTTGTCTTTGTCACTGTGTCTTATCACAGAATGGAAAAGTAACTAAGTTACCTGATCTTCTTGGGAAAGATCAAACATGTCTAGTCAAACAAAACATGATCTAAAACTTCTACTTTCACTGGTTGGATGGTGCAAATCTTTGATCATAGTGTTTGGGAAGCACTCAGGCACAGAGAGAGGCAAGTGGACTTCCATGAGTTTGAGGCCAGTCTGACCTACTTAGTGAATTCTAGAGTTCTAGGCCAGGTGGGGCTAGAGTGATAGCTGCAAGTAACTAAGGACTGGATAAACAATTTAGAATAGAATAACTTTAGACACTCATTACCCAACCCACTACAGTAAAATATGTGTCAATGTATATTTTTCATTTACATATAGAAGAACATAGATTGGGAGATTGTCATTCTGTCTTTTCCCGAAACCCTTGGAAAATACAGAGAGAAACAAACCTTAGCATCTTTACCACACAGACCCATTTCTTATTATCTACCACGTTACCCACAGCCCTAAGATGGGCCATATCTGGGAAGAAGGCAGACCGTCTCAATATTCCCATGGCTGGTCAAGCCTATTTTGTTGCTTCTGTAGTTGCAAGTTGAACATGTGGGTTAGCTAGAGACAGGGAGTAGTGCTGCCCTTGGACTAAGACTACCAGAATCCCGACCATGAGTCCCACACTTTTGAGGCTCTGCTCTGTCCACACTACTGCTATGTCCCTCAACTCAGGGCAAACTCTAAAGGACAAGAAACGATGAATTGGAGGTCAACACCCCCCCCATTCTAGGTTATATCCTAAGACCCTAACATCTTTTTCTCCTTAAAGTGACCTTTCCTGCCAAAGAGAACTATACTGCCAGTGTGGACTCCTTAAGTGCTGAAGGATACTGAAGATATGACTAGGTGAGTTATAGGGTCACTGGAAAGAAGGGATTGGAACATCTATTTACATGGTCCAGGCTAGAACAAGTATGGGAGGAGAAGGTAAGAGACATAGAACTTAGCATCTCTATTCATCTTCATACTTAAGGACCTGCAAAAACTAAAAGTATACTTGACATTGCATGCTGTGAGGACAGGGATGGAGGAAAAGCCAGGCATTGACGTGCTTCTCTTGATGATGTGACAGGAGATGAGACCATAGATGATAATTGGGAACACTTAGCAACTTACCCTGCTGAGTTACAGGAAATATCTAACGAATGCCAGAAAATATATAACATCATCTCCAACATACATTATTGACTTTATAGCTGACAATTTTGGCTCAATTATTTCTTCCCTTGAATGTTATCCTTGAAAATATTTTGAAATACAGGACTGTTATTTTCATTTCCAAGTTGCTTTTTTTTTCTTTTAAGAAAATAAAAAGAGAAATGTCCCCAATGCCCAGTAGTAGACAAATAGCTAAATTAGCAGCAGCATACTGAAATCAATATAATGAAGCTTACAAAATAATGTTTATAAATTGTTTTAATAATATGGAAAACCCCTTTAAAGTTGAATAAAAACAAAGCAATTAGGCATAAAATTTTAAGTCCAATATGGCTCCAACAATGCAAAAATAAATTTTAGGGGGAAAAAATGACTTCAAGAAAATAACCAAAATGTTAATTGCTCACAGGAAGGGAACATCTGGCTTATTTTTATTATAATTTATAATTTAATTAACAAATTATCTACAGCAACATACATCACTTTTGTGACCAGATTTTTTAAAAACCACCTGAAAGAATAGAATGCTGAGACCAATTACAGAGAGCAGGTTGAGCACGTTTGTTTATTAGCTCCTTACCTGAACCCTACTGGATGACAGTAGGGAGTTTTGGGGCTCTTTGCTTTGTTTTTTATTAATAAAAGCATAAACCTGCAAAGAGGGGATTTGGGAAGAAAACGACAGTAAATCTCTTTGAAAAACAAAAGGCTGGTGAGCAAAAGTAAAGGCAAAAGTGGGCCTGTGAAAGGTGCCTGTCTCCCAGGAATAGGGTACCAGTTTGCAACACACAAAAGTCAGGATCAGAGCCTCCTCATCGTTTAAGAGCGGGAGAACAAATGTGCTACAAAAACACAGAGAGCAATGGAAAATCTGTACAAAATGCATAAAGGATCTCAGCAGAGCTTCCCAAAGAGATTAAAGTAAATGCATTTTTACCTGCACAGGGCCTCCACAAGACTGGGTCTGCCAATATTTTATCATTGATGGGGTCCCCACCCCTCCCCATCTGTGAGAGCCTACTGGAAATTAATAATCATAATTTTCATAATGGGAGCAGCTGTTGAAGAGCAGCCCAGGGCCCAGTACAAAACCTCCCACCATGCTCACACAAGCAGCCCTGCCTACATTGTGGGTCACAGTGGGACACACAAATAGAAGAGGGACCTGGAACAAACAAGAAAGCTTTCATTAGAAAAGGGAAGAGGAAGAAAGGGGCGGTGGGATGAAGATGGCCTGAATTCACTATTTGCATTTATGGAATCGTTCAAAGAATAAAAACAACAATATGTGAAAGTAAATTGAGCCAGAAATTCTGGGCCCAATCTACCAAGCAGAGCTTGGGTGGCGTAATTTAATTAAGAATATACGAATCGTGTAAATGGTGGTATCCCCATCCCTTTCCCCTGGAATCCTGGTGTGAACCATTCAGACAGAAATCTGACCAAATCAAGAGAATGAAGCATATATTCTGGTCATTGATGGATTGATACACTAGCTATTTATCAATAGTTTTTTCATGTTTATACACAGTGATTAAACAACCTTTTGCTGTCCCATTCGTTCTTCAAAAACAGTGGAAGCCAAGAATCATGAGTCACCCTAGAAAAGTTCCTAGCTTGAAGGGGAGAGCCCAGGAAAGGGAAAGGAACACTATGGAACGCAAGCATAAATTTCGAATAGTCATTGAAACCCTCTAAGAGATAGGGTAAAATGTTTAGGTCATTGAAAAAGAAATGAAGTCTGCCCTGGTTAGTTTTTGTCAATGTGACATAAAGAGATCTGGGAAGAGGAACGTCAATTAGTCAGTTAAGAACGTGCCTCTATCAGCCTGTGGGACTTTTTCTTAAGTAATGACTCACAGAGGAGAACCCAGTGCAATTTGAGCTGATGATCCTGTGTTATGCAAAGAAGTCAAGTGAGCCAGCCATGGGGGACAAGCCCATAAAAACATTCCTCTATGGCCTCTGCTTCAGTTCTTGCTTCCATGCTTCTGCCCTAAATTTCTGCCCCAACTTCATGTTGGGCTTCATATGAGATGGAAATAGACATAGCCCGTTCCTCCCCGATCTCAAACACTGTTTATTTGATAATTTTGTAATTCAAATTGCCTACCACTTTCTTTTCTTTTTCTAGGTAGGTGCACAGAAAACTGACTCCCCGTTTACTACCTTTGTAAACAGCAACTCAGATTAGTATCAGATTAATATCAGACCTTGAGAGAAAAAGGATCCATGGGATTTAAAAGGTAGTGTGGCAGCTGAGTGAAAGGTGCCAAAGGTTTTGAAGTAAAAAACAAACAAACAAACGAACGAACGAACAAAAAACCTTCACCTGCCGAGAGGTGGGACTGACTTGATAACCTGCCTTTCAACTCAAGAACCAGAGTCCACCCCCTGCCATTCATCAACACCATGCCCAGTCTTTTCTAATAGAGGTTGACTGAAGTTTGAAGCATTGGTGACATTTACCTGTCTTGGCAGTGCTACACCAAAGCACCCTGACTTCCTGAAGCTTTATTGTCAAGCTTTACCACTCATCTGAGATTAAAGACTATGTTTCACAGGTCCCCTATCCACCACCCTCTGCCCCCAATCTCAGAGAGTTTATCTGATAATTGCATAACACAAATTGCCTACTGATTCCCATTCTTTTTCTAGATGGTACACACAAACATGACTCCACCTTTGAAAACAACAATTTAAACTAGTAGGGAGCCACTGACATATTCCCAGAGGGCCCACAATCCCTTCTGATAATAGCAGCCAAACCCACCATGAGCCATCATTCTGTACTTAGAGTTCTCATCTACCCAAGACCATTAATTAGCCATTTCTTCAGCACTCTGCTACAGTTGCAAATGCTCACATGGGCCTGTCCCCTTCGGTGTGATTGAAGCTTTCACCCCAGCCAAAGCTCCCTTTTAATCCTTTGATTCTAGTTCACTCTGTATCCTAAATTGTAAGCACATTCAAGTACAGTATGACAGACTTGGGACTATGACAACACTGTTGAACAGTGTCATTCTCACAGTCGGGGGGCTAGCTTTGCAGGAAGTTAAAGATTTGCTTTTTTAAAAGCTCTCAGACTTTTAATTTGTCTGTGCTGTGAGCATTAGTTTGGTCTTGTTTTCCGAAACACACTGGGATTCTGAAAGGAGAAGAGACTGCATTGAATAAGAATTATTCAATGCACTATTTCATTAAAATAGATGTACTTATAAAAGGCAGGGCACATATATTCCACCTTGACAAACTTCGACATCTCAATCTATAGAGCAAGGGTGCTGGAAGAAGTTGTCTGTATCACTAAGATGTCTGGTCAGAATTAATTTCACAAATAAGGTCCATTAGTTAACCAAATGGACCGAATTATGTACTGTGTAATTTAGGAGTCGTGCCCTGGGACAGGTGGGTTTACCTTGATGTGAGCTACAACACTAACGGAGGTCATGAAGCAATGTTGTATCAGGTTATCCTGATTTGGTCCTATTCACACATCTGTGATTCATGCAAAGTGGGTCCTTTCCCCAGTTTCAGAAGCTGAGCTACTTATCAGCATGGGAGAAAGAAGACACCCTCTCTGTCCTTTGCAGCTACCAATGCTTTTAGTGGTGCCAAGAAGTCAAGAAGTTACGGGGTTGCCTTGTTGAGTACCTGAGAGTCATTCAAGAGAAGCTTCTGAGGGAAAAAAAATTAGGAATAGGAATAAAAGGGTCAATTTCAAACGTATACCTTATTCAAGACGTTTTGAGGAAAAAAATAATAATAAAACCAACACATTCCACAGGAAACTTGGGAAATGAACACACTGCTTTCATTAGCCAGTCAGAAGAGACAACTCTTGAATCATACTCCAGACCTACACCATGCTTCACAGGGACTGTCAGCCTGGTGCGCTCATGTTTTTTTCTATAATGTTGCTAACCCAGAATTTAGCGAGGTTAGTAGAATAGGGGAAAGTTAACCGGTGGCATCTACTAAATAGATCTACCACATGGTTCAGAACCTGGAGCCCCGAAAGCTATTAGTGGCATATCTCTACCATTTTGACACCTATGAAGGCATTCAAAGATTGTCAACAAAACAACTTTCGAATGGGAGCAAGTAAAATGTATGGCTCACAAATGAAGTGTTCCTCTTAATGGCTGACTTTGCGAAATGGCTTGTGATAATGATGCCCTATTTCCAACCCTACTACCAGCGTAAACTCGGAAGGTTTGTACTTCATCTTTATACTGACACAGCCAGTCTGGTACTTGCCTTGAGGGGATTTGATAGATGTTTAGAGAATAAGTTAATTAGTGGTTCAATGAACTGCTTCAGCATGGTTCCTAGATGTCTCTTGGCAGAGGGAAAAAAAAACACGCTGTAGAGTCAGGGACACTTGGGCACACTTCCCTGCTCCCATAGGCAGTAGTTGATTCTTGGCCTCTCTGCACCATGACATATCAACCGCAAAGGGGGATTTTTATGAATGTCAATGCCGACCTCATGGAGTTATTCTGACAAAGGAGTGACAGAACACATACAAAAATAACCCACACATCCCATTATGCATGTAAGCATAGAGGCTGCTTCCCTGACGCTTTGTAAATACTATAAATATGCTTTAGCAGAAAAAAAAAAAAACCCTTACCAAGCAAACTAAATTTCAGATCCCAAAATAACACAGCCCCGAATTATCAAATCCTGCAATAATAGAGTTCAACCAAATTCACTGTCGTCTTCAAATGGACACAAAAAAGAGCAACTCGCTGGTGTAGCAGCACAATGCTGGCCACTCAGTCGGCATGGGCAGGAGGGCCCCAAGCTCCTAACCTACCTGTCTGCAAAGTGAGTTCACAACCAGCTTGGACAATTGAGTGAGACAACATTTGTTGATTGTGCTCATCAAGTTGACTATATCAGGAATCAGCTAAAACCCCAGCTGCTGGCCATGCCTGTAAAGGAATTTTTTATTGGGATGGGAAGATTCACCACACATTTGGGCCATACCTTATGTAGCAGCCTACATAAGGAACAAAAAGGAAGGAAGCATTTGCTTTGCCCTCACGTTCACTGGCAAGTTCATCTGATATTGAAGCACCCTACTGGAACTGGTATTTGAACCCACTTCCTCACGATTCCAACAGACCAAAGACTACCAGCTCTCCATGAAGACTCGGGAACATCAGCGGTAGATTAGGGTCGTGAGACATCCAGTCTCATGGACTGAACAGCTGCCGGATTCTTGGCCTTTCTCAAAAACAGTCATAGTTAGACTACCTGACACATAACCTGTAAGCAACTCTAATAAATATATATGTGTATATATGAATAATTATCATTATATAAAATGTTCTGTTAGATGCTATGTGTTCTATGTTGTTATCATAAATCACATACCACTTATATGACATTATATAAAATATATTACATAATTTATTATTTATTATAATCGTATATTTATTAAATATTTTATGCTATATATTGATATGTTATTATAATTACATGAATGATGTATTTATATAATATGAATAAATTCCTATAATAAATACTTATGTAAATGTATAATATCATTATATAAATATAGAAACCATGTATTGTTATCTAGTTATATAAACATAAAACTATATATTATAGTTATATAAATATAAAAACTATATAATATTATTAGTTATATAAATATAACATTTATATATAACATATATATTCTGAGTTCTGTTTCTTTCGGTAACCTTATGATGGATACTGTCTCAATATAGACAGTAAAAGGAAGGCAGAGAATATATCTCAGAGGTAAAGGAGTTACTTAGGGTGTGAAAGCCCTAGATCCATCCAATCCCACTACTGCTCTCGTCTAAAAATGGTAAATTAGAAATATATATTCTGTACCATTAATTGAAAGCCACAGAGGTCAGTGCTTGGTGCGCAAGCACAAGGAGCTGAGTTCAATCCTCAGAATGCAGGTGAAAGCCAAGCACAGTGGCACGTGTTTTCCGTCCATCACCAGTGGTGATGGTGATGGCCATTGTGGAGACAGAGAGGACAATCTCAGTGTTCAGCCAATGGACCCAAGTCAGTGAGTCCCAGGTCCCAGTGAATAAACTAGCTGGAAAACCAAGGGAGACAACACAACATGTAGCAAACTTCTTTTCTCCACATGTATACAGAGAGGGGCGAGTGGGGAGAGAGACCAAAGAGACCTTTACATAAATACAAAATTACCTCAAAAGAAGATGTCTCAGGAGCTCGAAGCACGATGGTTAACAGCATGGTTTGTGTTCCTACAGGACTTGTTTGGTTTCCAGAATCCTTGTGTCTGACAAAAACCTGTAACTCCAATGTCAAGGGTTCCCTACTCTACTGTGGCCTCCTTGGGCACCTACACAAAAGTCATACACACACACACACACACACACACACACACACACAGAGGCACACACACACACACACACACACACACACACACACAGGCACACACACATATAGGCCATTTTAAAAATAAATTAAAACATACAAAACATACATAGACAATCAAAATAACCAAAAGAAGATGTATACGAGTATTACTGACTTTGTTGAGAGTAAATATTCATGTTAGTTCTTTAAAACTAGTCATTTTGTCTCAGCAATTTGTCAGTCTCTGAATTCCAAGTTGACTTAATGACAGCAAGTGCTACAAGGAAAGGCATAGCTCATGGAATAGTTAGGAATTCATATTTAAAGCCTGAAATTACTGAAATTACTGAAAATAAAGTATGGGTAAAGCCTCAGTAGGAATTCCCTATTTCCATCACTGCAGAGAATGAAAATCTGGCCTGGTGTTGTTTTTTAATTCCCCGCAAGTCCTTCCACGACGCAAATGTCACGTTGAAAAATTTGGCACTTGCTTTAAGGAAAGGTAAGTTGCCCACATCTCCGGAAAATGTTTTGACATTTCACTGACCCTTCCATTCTGTTTTACAATAGACGCTCCAATTAAGCTCAGGGCTTTCATCCTATTTACTACACTGGCCCTGGAAATGAAGGCTGGCAAAGCCCATGCTGTTCTTGCTCGGAGAACAGGACCAAATATTCTGCAAGAAAGAGCAGGGACTCTGAGCCACCTCCCAAGAAGACAGAGTTAGGAAAAACTGCCGAGGAGAGGCTTACAGATTCCCCACAGCACGGCCTTTTGTTTTTTCTCTTTTCTTTCTTTTGACTTGGATGAATCCCAACACAGATGTTCACTCTGGCTATCAGTACGCAGGGAAGGGCTGAATGCAGAAAGGTTCTGGTCCTCTGATTCTGATTCGTAATGTATCCTGAAGGCTCTCCATCCCTTCAAACCTTTCTCCGTTGAGGCGCTGAAGTCAATGATGCTCATGATCTCTTCTACCTCGTGTTTTGTGGTGTGTGTGTGTGTGTGTGTGTGTGTGTGTGTGTGTGTGTGTGTGTGTGTGTGTGTGTGTTGTTTAAGGGCAGGAAGCAGAATTGTGATTTCTGCCAACTGGCTTCTGTTCTCACTGGAACTCCAAAGTGTGAGGACAAGAATAGAATCGCTCTGAGGTTTGAGAGGCAGATCCCCTGTTACTTAGTTCCGGAGAGCTTAACAGGCCTCGGGTGCCCCAGAGACGTGGATATTTTGTTTACAAATTTGCTTCAAGTAATACTGGACTAAGAAACGCCCACGTCCCTCTTTCAAGTTAGTCCAGAATCTTGCCTCAAGCTACCAATGATCACCAAAGTACCTTAAGAGAACGTGGTAATGTGGTCAAACAAATGCGTGAGGACCCGTGAACACTTCAAGTATCCAAGCGGTCCATTTTGTCTCTGTTCCTTGTTACCGATCCAGCTTCTCCCACGTCTTCTACTCTCCTTCAGCCTTTCCTCTTCTTTATAACCTTCCTTCTCTACTCCCTCTTCCTCTTCACCCCTTCTCTCTGATGATCCCCACATCTTCCCCCTCCCTTTCTTCTCCCACGCAGACTTTCTTTCGTCTTATCCTCCATCCCTGTAGACAATACCGACCACCAATCTCTTCGTCACATTTAACAGGTCCGCCCATCCATAGTCACCCCTCCTCCCCTCCACATCCCAGTTCACTTCTAAATTCCAGTTTCCTTGAACGGAGAACTGATTGGAGCAGATGACCCTGCCTTGAGCAAACAACTGTGAAAGTAACAAGGAGCCTCTCCATCAGGTTAAGAGATGAGCAATTTGTAATTTTGTTACACTCTCCACAGGGAGAAAGCACACTTGAATACTTCAGAATTGCATCTGCCTACTCGAAATGGGCTAGGAGAATATTCAAGACCACTAAACTTCCTAATATAGTGAGTAGCAAAAACACAATTTTAAAGTATCATTTTATTTTAAAGCGGGTGTTATTTAACTGGTGTTAGACAGTTGAACAGCATCTTGTTTGAAGTGAAAGACCGACATAATTTTCTAGATTTTTAACCTCATTTAGTTGCTTCCACATGGTAACCATAACTGAGAATATGGGGCTCAAGAGAGGAGTTCCACTAGCATTTCTTCTTGAAATAATTCATTCCAGATCAGTGTGACTTGTCCTGCGCCTGAGCTCCACCATAAGACACATTTACGGCTTGTCCTCTGTGAGAGTCCAGACATGGAGGGTAGTGTGAGGGTACGTTCCAAGGGGAAAACATGGCCACAGGTATTTCAGTAGCTCAAATAAATATCATTGGATCCTACCTGAGACTGGCACCATGCTCTCTTACCTGCTCATTAAGTCAGTTTATATTCACTTCCTTCCTTGTTCACTCAAGTAATTGCGTGCTGCCTATCCTGCCAAAATGACCATTTGCTGCTTCTTCCACACAGAATCAGACTGACCAGTTGTTACCAGAAGATCTTACTCCACCATGCTCAGGTGAGAGCCACTTGTGAGTCAGGAGGCATCCTCTATAAGTACATCCTCACAAGTTTATAGGCTATCGTCAACTTCAAATTTACAATCATCCATTGTAAAAAAAAATAATTCAAGTCAGCGAGAAATGAATATAGCAGAACATAAAGGCCTCCTGGTAACAGTTTGCTTGTAAATTCAAGCAGGTTTTTTTTCTATGTATTTTTCTAAGACAAAATATACATGCATGTAATTCCTTACACAGAAATGAGCATGAGACATATCTACATATTTTCTGATAAAATCAGTATACACATATAATCTGGCAAATGGCTTTTGCTGTCTATCAATGTGTAAACGTTTTCTTATCTATCCAAGTCTTTTAAAAGGTATCCAAGTAGTCTGTTATTTGGATGTAGAAAGGGCCCTTCAATCAACCAAAGCATACTCCGGAGCTTACCTTTTATATACAAACATGCTACTGTGAAAGTTCCTACATGTGTACCTTTGTGCATGGGAGTCAGAAGAATGAAAGGAATTGCTAAATCAAAGGATCCATAAAGTTATAATTTAAGTAATAACTGTCAAATTGCTTTTCAGAAAGCTTTTGCCAAGCTCCACCTCACGTCACCTACTGTGACTTAGACTCCTACACTCCAACCAGCACTGAGTATCTAATCAATGATTGCTACTTGATTAGATTCCTCCTCTTTAATATTACTTCTTTTATTTTTATTTTTTAAGGTTATGATTACATCATTTCCTCTTCCCTTCCCTTCTTCCAAACCCTTGCATATGTCCTTCCTGGCTTCTTTTCAATCTCATAGCCTTCCTTTTCATTAATTGTTACATGCACATATGTATACAGATATTCACACACATATATAGATATACATGCACATATGTAATGATTGGTAAGAAGAAAGCACATCTCACACTGTTAACTTGGCCAGTGGACTTATGGATCTTGGAGGAAGAACCTACAGCCACTACTTTACTAAAGTAGCAGAATCCGTTACTACAATTCCATGATTTGTTACACATTCACAGAAAAGCATAGTCCTTACCTCTCATGAGGAAATTTCTCTTTGCCACAGACAAAAACAATTACGAAGAACCACAACCAATCAAAAGGCAGAATTGTGGGGCCCAGTTTGCTTTTTAAAGGTGTTTCAATGTTTCAATTTACAATTTTTAGCAAAGTCCCGATGCATAGTTAGATGTCTTCCGACACGCTCAATGAGTTATTATGCTTACATTTTCAATTTTACCGATTTAGTGCTCTCCATGTATCATTATTACTAACTCTTTGTTGACTTCTTGCACGTTGCTTTTCATATAACCTTTTGTGGCTCTCCTTTGTCTTTCAGAAGGCTTATGATTTGGTAGTCACATGGAAAACAGTGGAAATTCTGTGTAACATGACTATCAAATGTCCTTGTTTCCTGCTTTCTGTGTTCTCTCACATTCATCTTTCATGGTGCTATAACACATAACTACATATTTCCTGACTAAAAGCAACGCAGATGTATAATATTTTAGTTTGAAAGGTCAGAGATCTCAGAAACAGCAGTCAGGCTGCATGCTTTCTGGAGCCTCGGGAAATAACCCACACTGCCTTGCATTTCTGATTTCTAGAGGTCAGTAGTAGTAATTTATTGTCTGTCAGTCTGTCTATGCATATTCTCTTTCTTGTCAGTCTCTCTAGCTCCAATCTCTACCTCTCTCACCACAACTTCTATTGCCCCATCTCTCCTTTTCTGACTCTGATCTTTCTGCTTACATCTTACGAAGATTTCTGTAAGGTAGGAATGTAGCTCAGTTAGTTAAAGTGCTTGCTTAGCATGCAGGATGCCTTAGAACTGAGCCTTAGCACTGCATAAAACTATGCATGGTGATGTACACTCAGGACCTCAGCAATTGAGAGATGGACGAGAGAAGGATCAGAAGTTAAAAATTGTCTCCAACCACTTAGTGAGCATGAGGCTTTCCTGGGATTCATGAAACCCTGCTTCAAAAGCAAATGAATGAATAAATACCCTTGTGATTACACTGCACTTGTCATAAGTTTTCTTTACTGTCTTTTCATATTTCTAGTTATTTTCTTTGTTTTTTTTTCTTATTTTCTTTAATGATAAGCTTTTAAAGTTTCATGCCATGGATATAGATGCATAAGTCATAGATGATAGATTGATAGATAGATAGATAGATAGATAGATAGATAGATAGATAGATAGATACATAGATAGTGATAGATACATAATGCTTGATAATTTCAATTGACAACTTAACAGAATATACATTCATCTGGGGTGTGGGTCTCTGAGCATGTCCTTGGGATATTATTTTTTTAAATATATAATTTCATTAAGTACACTAATTGAAATATTTGACCAGTAGCATCATTTCTAGGATATTCTGCTGTGTAAGGCTGGAGAAATCGAGCGAAGCACAATGCACACATTCATTGCTGTTTTTCAGACTCTGGATCCATGTGTCCAGCTGCTTTAAGCTTCTGCTGTCATCTCCCATGATGGATTGTACCCTGGATCTGTGAGCTAAAGTCAACACTCTCTCCTCCAAGTTGCTTTTGTCATGGTATTTTATCACAGAAACAAAGGAAACTAAGGCAGGTAAATGAGCAGAAGATGGAGAATAGAGAAAGCAACTCCCCTTCCTGTGTCTTTTCCTGACTTCCGTGGTCCAGCTTAGATTCCAGTCAAGTTCACACAGTGGACACTTTTAGTGACATCCCATTGCCTCTTGCTCTTAAGCCCATTGAAACCCAAGCCCTAACACCTTCAACCACATTTCACTTTGTTTCCCAAGATGTGTCTGCCTCTATCCTGTTCTCCATCTTAACTCTGCAGCTAGAATGTCCACCTCAAAGGTAAAACCAATCACTTCACTATTGTCTTAAACCCTAAATGTAAGTCTTGACTACCTATAATGACATGAGAACTCCAGGGTGATGTATATCTGACCCTGGGGGTCAAGAAAGAGGAATCGTCAGTGTTCCCTTTCTGGGACACTTTGCCCCAGTCACACCGAGCAGCTCACACTTCAGATATTTCTCAGTGTTTCACTTCACCTTGGACCTCAGGAGTTTCTGATATTCTATCCAGAATGTTCTGGTCTTCTCCACAGAGGGCTCTGTCTCCCAAGATTCAAGTTCCTTCATGGAATCACTGTAACCAACCTCTCTGCCTTCAAAGACATTAACAATACCAGCCATTTCCTTTTTCGGTACCTTTCTCTGTTATGCTTCACCACCAAGATTAATGTGCAAAGGACTATGGACAGCTGTGATGCCCCATCGAAGTTGATGACATTCTCCACTGTATGTCAGTCAAAATAAACATACAGTTGAAGAGACGCAAGATACCCGCTGGCTGATTTCTCAAGATTAATTGCTTTCTATCTCCTCTGCCAATTAAGCCCTCTTCCTAAACCTTTATATGTGTCAGGCATATAGGCAAAAAAAGGCACAATCTGCATATGTAAATAAGGAGGGCACTGATATGGAGTTAACTATTTATAAAGTTGTTAGGAAGGCTTGAGGATAGTGAGTCAATGTATCCTTTGGAGAAAGTTGGGTTCCAAAAGAGTCTTCCCTATGAATCAAGATGACTCTGACACCAGCCCAACTACTACTCTCTTGCAAGCTGATCCAACTGCTCTCACTTCCTTTCACAGTCGTAGTTGATTCTTGGTTGCCAGCCTGGGCCACTGGCACATGGACTCTGTCTCGTCCCTCCTTTCTATCTTTGCTTTCCTGCAAAGGCATCTACTTGGAAGAACCAGTTTTAATCCTACATCAAGGCTAACTACAAGGATGTTAGAAAACTAAATTATGTTCTTCCCTAGTTTTTCAAAGCCAGGGAAAGCACAAGCAAGAATGCAAAACTAGAGATGAGACATGGCACAAAAACAGATATAGACGAATGCACGCAATTGAGTCTTGACATATAATTTTCTCTCCTTTTGTTTCTAAAAGTTGTAAAGTTGACACTGCTCCAGGCACATCCGTCTAAAGTCTTAGAGTACCATACTACAATATTCATTGTTTGCCTCCACTTTCAAGACTGTGAGATCCTTGAGATGGAGGCTGCATCCGGTTTGATGCTTTATCTCTCTGGGCTTCCTAGTGGCAAACCAGAAAACATCTGATAAATATATAAAGAAAGTGAAGCCATCTGTCCTATTAGGGAGATATGGCAGAGCAGGGCCTCCTCAGTCACCACACTCCTCTTCCCACACTGACTGTTTAAAATGCTTACTCAAAACAAAAGGAGAAACCAAACCAGATGTGCTTTGAGTTTGGCTTGGTTTCATCATCTTATTGATTATTTGTTTGTATTGAGTTTCATTTTTTTTAGATTTTGTTTTGTTCCTCTTTTTGAAAAAGGGTATGGAAAAATCAAGAATTTAAGTGGGTAAAGGAGATCTGGGAGACGTTGGAAGAAAGGAAAAGGGGAAACATGACCAATATATATTGTATAAAAATTTATTTAATTAAAGAATAAAAAGAAAAATTATCAAAGTAACAACAAAAACAGACAGACAGACAGACAAATTAAAAAACAGAGGAGTATAAAGGTTTCCCTTCAAATGCAGGTTCTCCACAATCTTGACAAACTTATCTTTTCTCTTCCTTATTCCTTTTTTTTTCCTTTAAAAAAGCCTGCTAGAAATATTGACTAAGGCAATGAATGAAAACACACAGCAGTGTTTAATACTACTCAGTCTCTTAGCCTATTTCCTGCATCTACAGCAGAGAGGATAAAGCCCAAGAAGAATAATGTGGCATAGAACACTGATTTATTCTTTTCTGCTATAAGTGGTAATCTTAACTGCTTTGTATTACTGAATCTTTCTCAGAGTATTTCAAAAGGACTTTGCAAGCAGGAATTATGACACATAAATGTTAACAACAGTAGCTAGGCACTAAAGCTCAGGACTTGAGTGATTTGTCAATTTTCTTGTGATCCACATAAAGCCAGAACACTACTGAGTTTGTTTTGGTTTATTTTTGTTGCTATTTTACTTGTTTTAATTGTGGCTGTTTGAAAAGTCAATTATGGGCAAAGGTCCCTTGAAATTTGCATTGTTAGCAAAGGATCTGACCTAGACTATATATTTGAGAACAGGGAAGGGTAAGAACTAAGGACACACATTATCAAATAGTATTTCTGCCTCTTAATTGGCAAGTTTAGGGACTATTCTTGCATTTATTCTGCAGTCTTTTATTTATTTATTTATTTATTTATTTATTTATTTAAGATGTATCAGGCTTCCATCTGCAGTTAACTAGTTAGTTTTGAGATTGGGCTAAATGGGAATAAATGTCTAAACTTCCATGTTCCTTCTCCACCTCGAACTGGGTAGTCTCTATTCTGGCTCTAAGAATTTGTAGAAACAGCTATAGGACCCATTGCACTTTTCATCATTAGCCCACAAGGAGCTAAAAAGACAGTCTTTTAATATTTCAATATTTTCTTTCCTAGTGGAGGCACTAAGAGGTACTAAGATTGGGCAATCTCTGCTTGTCCTTGCCAGGACTAGGGTAAGGGAAGGACAGGGTTGAGGTCTGAGTGACAAACTAAGGCCAAACAATGCACAGAAA
Source organism: Rattus rattus (assembly GCF_011064425.1). NCBI lineage: Eukaryota > Metazoa > Chordata > Mammalia > Rodentia > Muridae > Rattus > Rattus rattus. The sequence goes on from NC_046165.1 coordinate 21,896,016, forward strand.
GATCTGGAAAGGTGCTGCAGTGCTTAGGGTGGGCTGTGCACTCTCTGATCAGCAAACATCAAGAACATACCAGGCCTGCTGATGGTTCTGCTGTTGCCTGAGCCATTCCTTGCCTCAATAAAATGTCAATAACTGAGTAGTGGGTTGTTGTTTGGTGGTTTGTTTATTTGTTTGTTTGTTTGGTTGGTTTTGTTTTATTTTTTTCCCCAAGGGTTTTCTGTATAATGACTTGACTCTTTCTGAAGCTGCCTTTCAACAATGAAGTCATGCAAGAAGAGAAAGAAAAAAAGAAAAGAGAAAATGATTAGAAATGCTGCACTGAAAAAGCCACCAGGGAAAAAAATAAACAATACAGATTTAATTGGCCTTTCTCTCAAGGTCACCGGTCTTATTTAGTATCCGAGTTAACAAAAACCACTTGATTCCTAGGCAAAAGTAGATCAAAGTTTGGACCATATCTGTATATACCCTTATGAATCATACTTGGCTCTTTCTCAGCTCAATAAGAACCAAAAATAAATTTAAAAAAATATGCGCTATCCCAAAGTCTATATTCAGGCTAGGCCTAACCTTCTCCTTGTCCGTTTGGTCTGAACTTGTTCCAGAAGATCTAGGCTAGATGCTCCAGAAGTTTCAATGACTGCTGTATATAACGTCACTGGTCCAGTTTTCTCCTTTGGTCTTTTTGGCCACAGCTTTCCACAAAGGCTTCTTGCCTTTCACACTCTTCCCTTTCATCCTTAACCATGAACAATAGTCTAACTGGATAACTAAAATCTTAGTCACAAACTTCTAAGACTGAAAATTCCAGATGTTCAAGGTCTACAGTTTGGATTCTGCCTAGTTTTTTCCAATCATCTTCTCTTCTTGATGCACTAGTTAAAATGTAGTTCACATCTAGACATTCTGCTCACCTGAATGCCAATGAAAGCAGCGGAATATATTTAAGCTGCTGTTTTCAAGGATATATATCATACCTACTAACATTCTAATAAGCAAAATGTTACATGGTCTTTGTTGGCTGCAAGGTAATAAACTTTGACAATTAGTTTTTAAAGTTACCTAGATTGGCTTAAGTGATATTTAATTATCAAGGAAAGAACTGATATTTATGTATTAGGTTGTGCCATTTAGCCATGAAAAAAATCTGTGCTCATTGGTTTAGATCATAGAATATCTAATCTTTGAGGACCAAATAGTTTATTTACATATCAATCCAGTCTTTACCCCAGGTTCCCTTTTGGTTGCCCCTTGAATCAGTATCCCAGTAGCCCCTTGATTATTAGAAGAAGACAGCAAGTAGTAAGCCTTTTTGTAAGCAATGCAAATGAATTCAGAGATCTGCCTCCCTTTATAAACTTGGCTGGGTGGGATCTTATCCTGTGCTCACCATTCCCTAAATTTCTTTACCTCTTTCCTTAGTATCTTTCTGACAAGTTGGCTCATAGTGCAGCTGCCTCTGTTCCTGTAGATCTGTGAAGTTTTTTATACAACTCATATTGCATCCTTATGTTTTGCAAAATTGAGAAATTATATTTGAACTCATGTTTTCAGAGTTCTTTCCCACAGTCTTAAGGACTGTCCTGAAGATAACAGCATTACCATTTTGCTGAGACATCAGCCACACCCTCACTTCCCAGACTTGTGGTGTTTCTGATTATCATGGAGTCATTAACCTTGGCAAAGAGGACATTCCTAGAATGAGGGACATAAAGTTATATATATATATTTGCACACACACACACACACACACACACCCCTTAATGTCCACAGCAACCATCGACACCCGTGGAGACCCATGCTCTACTGGCTCTGTTCCAGTGACAGGAACCATGTTATTCCATCCCTTACATGGCCAAGCAGGACTAAGCACTTTCTTTTAGTGTATGCATGCATGGGGTATATGTATATAAAATATGTGTCCATGGTATAAGTTTTTACTTGCACCCTTCCATGTAGGGAGGCCAGAGGAGGAGGTCAGGTGGACTATCAGTTGTCACCTTATTCCTTGGAGGTAGGCTCACCCACTGAATATGAAGCTGTCCTGGCAACCAGCAATCTCTGCACATATATCCATGTCACCAGTCCCCATAGTGCTGGACTTAATCACATAAAGAGGCTGCACCCGGGCTTTTCTGTGTATACTAGGAATTCAAACTCAGGCCCTCATGTTTGCACAATGAGCACTTACACTTGTTACCTCTGGAAAATCTCTAACTGATGAAAAGTTAAATAATACACACGTAAATAATTGACAGAGTTACTAAAAGATTTAAAATCATATATAAATGAAAATGGAACACATCAAAATTTGTTCAAATCAGCTAGAATACTTAACACAGAGCAATTTTCTGTAAACACTATATTTAATCCATATATTAAAAAGAAAAAAGATCTCATGTGAGTTATCTAAATTTTTTCTTTAAAAATTAGAAAAATAAAAGTAAACTTGAGAAGAAAATAATAAGAAAAAAGTGTAAATAAAACTGAATCTAGAAGCAATTAAGAAAATAAATAACATCAAAGCCAATTTTTCAAAATGATGAATACAACTGACAAACTTCTATTCCTATGACAAAGGGGAAAAATGAAGAGGACAAAATTAACAATATCAGCTAGGAAAGGAGAAAACATAACAGGTCTAAGTATGTTAAAATTAACAGGGTCAATACTAATTCCTGCATGCAAGGTCACTGCTGAGACCTGCATACAAAAGTTGGACAATTTAAACAAAATAGACCAAAATTTTCAAAGCTACCGAAATTTACCTATATATTCTGTCTGAGTCATTTTAGGCTACTACTTTAAAAAGTCATAAACTTGGTAGCATAAACAAAATTATTTCTCAAAGTTGTGGAGTCTGGAAAATCTATGATCAAGATGCCAAGAAATTTTATTGCAATGGAGAATGCTACCAAACATTAAAAAAAAAAAAGAGCTAACATCAATTCTACATATCTTTTATGGATCGTAGAGGAGAAAGAAACACATTTAAGTTATTTTACAAAGCCATAAATATTAAAACCAAAGAGTGAACAAGAAAGAAAACTCTAGATCTGGCTGTAGATATAAAAATTCTCAGCACAATATCAGCAAATACATAAAATTCCACCAGTACACATTATATCACAGTGCGTCGTACATTACAATGAATCATTAGACTACCTACCATATAAACAATACATAAAAGGAAAACTACATCATTTGAGAAAGAAAAGATGAGACAATATTAAACACCCACTCTGAGATAAGAACTATAAACAAGTAAGAAACAGAAGTCTGGGGGTAGAGGTTCACTCCTTTAATCCCAGAACTCAGAGACAGCGGATCTCTGTGTTTGAAGTCAACCTGCATAGCATGTTCTATGCCAGCCAGGGCTATCTAAGGAGACTCTGCCTAGGAAGAAAGAAAAGAAGAGAGGGGAGGACAGGTGGGGGGAGGGTTGAACGAATGAAGGCACAAAGGGGAAACAGCCACACTCACCACACTTACTGGTGGATAACAAATGTTTCCCCTAACAATGAGGAATAACACGAAATGGCCATCTCACGAGTTCTATTCAAAAAATGGACTGAATTTTTGGCCAGCACACTAAGACAGGAACAAGAATTCAAAAGCATACAAACTAAGGGGGGAAAAGACATAAAGTTCTTTCCAAAGATGGCACAATTGTCTATATAAAAAAATCTCAAGAAATCTGCAATGAATAGTTGGGCAAAAGATTTGGCATATAAAGGCAGCACACTAAAACCTATGTTGGTAACGAAAACTACAAACTGCATCTTAATTAGTACTGTCTATAACAGCTTCCCAAGGTGAAATAGAGAGTGGTTAGCCATATTTGCTTAGATATGAGTCTGTTAGTTCTATTAACTTACAGGTACTACCATGCAGAATGTGTATGCCGAAGATTACTAAGTACAATGCTGCTGAAAGACAGAAGGGGAGGCAGGGCATGGCGTTGGTGGGTTTGAAGATATGATGTCCTAAAAAGGCAACTATTCCTACATGCATTTAACAAAGGTTTAAGGAAACATTTCACAGGATTCTTGGCAGACACAGTCTAAGTCTAACATTTACATAACACAAAAATTAGAGAAAATAGAATAAGAAAAATAAGAATGGAGTTGAAGTAACCATCCCACTCACTTAGATTTCACTGTAAAGCTATGTCATTGGGGCTGGGTAATATTGGAACGAGGTAGACACAGAGAAGTAAAACACAAGCATGAGAAGAAATAGGTTGGGCAAATATGCCAATTCATTCTGACCATGCTACACCAGCAATTCAGTGGGGGATGACATCTTTAATAACAAACAGTAATAGAGCCATCGGCCATTTATATCCAAAGAAATGAACCCCAACCCAAGTCCCATCTTTATTTATCAGCTAATCCAAAATTGATCCTAGAGCTCAATATAAAATGAAGAATTATTAAACTTTCAGGCAAAAATGAGAGAACAATCTATAAGAAACATTTCTATAGCAAAAGAGAATATGCACATAAAAATTCATTATATACAACGGAAAAAAAGTAAGACCAATTCAAGAGTAAGGATATTTACTCTGTGGATGACACTATTAAGAAAAGACACACTACAGAGAGGGAGCCTGTATCTGCAAATCCTATATCTAATGGAGAAAGTTTTAATTCTAAAATATAGAGCTCTTAAAACCCACATTAATAAAACCAGCAACTCAATTTTTAACATGAGTAAAGGATTTTATGAATAAGGATATGTGAAAGGTGATTAAAAACTAGAGAAATCTTAGGAAATGCAAATTAAAGCTATGATGTGGCAATAAAGCACATGTATCACAAAACTTAGAGCTGGTAAGTACACAGCACAAGGGAAGTTTCAAGGGCTGCTTTTTCTCTGGAAAGCAGACTCACAGTTTCTTACAAAGCTAAGCCCACATCTTCCACATGACCCCACACTCTGACCCTACACTCTGGCCCCTACTTACCCTCAAGAAATATAGGCTTAGGGGCACACACACACACACACACACACACACACACACGGAGAGAGAGACAGAGACAGAGAGAGACAGAGACACAGAGAGAGAGACAGAGACACACAGAGAGACAGACAGACACACACACACACATACACACACACACACAGAGAGAGAGAGAGAGAGAGAGAGAGAGAGAATGCTCATAACAGATAATCTGTGTAAGAGGCAATGAGTTTCACTCAACAATAAGGCAGAATAATGTGCACACAAAAATTCGGACAATCCCTAAGCATGAGCCTCAAAAGTTACATATTGTTATGATTTTATTAAATGACACTCTTAAAGATGCAAAAGGATCCAGAGACAGATGAACAATTCGGGATTATGAGGAAGGGGATGGTATGACTATAAAATCAAAGCATCGAGAAGTCTGGGGTTGAGAATCCCAGTTGCAGCTGTATTTCCCTGAATATACACACCTACCAACTGCACATTTTACTGGACGAAAGATAAAATGTCTTAATGTTTCTGAACTGTGTTAAATTTCTTGGAATATTCCTCTCATCATGCAACTAAATTTGACATAATCAACAGTAATGAGCTTCAAAGGATATGGTCGTCTTGAATCACATGAGGTAAAACTGCTGAATCATTTATTCATAGCTACATTCATTCATTCACTGCACAAATAAACATTGAGCATTTGAGCTTTGACCTATTGCTGTGTATTGCAGTTAACAATGGAAGGATATCACTTGAGACATCAAATGTAGACGGCAGGGACACAACTGAATGTAAATTGTGAGAGCAACCATCCATAAACCAAAATAGTACAATGCGGGTGGTCAGGCGGCTTCTCCTACGCCTAGGGTCTAGGATGGATTTTAGAATGCAATGAGAAATGAGCAGATCTCTTGAATGAAAACTTTATTCTCTAAGCTGAGCTTTTAATATGAGGTAAGTGGCAGAGATTTTGAGATAATACTCTTGAGAAGTACTTGAAGTGCAGTATTCTTTAGCTCCAGTTAAACCCAGAGCCATTGTGTTCTGAGTCAGCCCAGCTAGGGTAAAACTGGTGTTTCCAATATAAAAGCCAAGACGTTTGAAACGTGCTTCAATCCTAAAAAGAAACCACCTACCTCATCCCAGAGAGGCTGCTGCAGCTACTGACAGGAAAGGTCATAGCAAGCTCTGTGAAGGGCTCATAGGAAGTATATTTTGAGCCATACAAATAAATTGTAATAAATTCCTCAACATTGAGACTATCTCCCCCAACAAGGATTGAGTTGTAAAGCAGTATATAGTTAAAAATGAAATCGTTCACAGATCATGGCAATCATAAAAATCATTATCACTAAATTATGTTTAACACTTAAAAACATAAGATCATCTCACTCAACCCCCCAATATTTGTATAAGTTAAATATCATTACCATTCCCATTTCACAGATTATTCACAGAACTATCTAAGTCACAACCACTGGCTTTATAATAAGACTCTGAAATAATGTCAGAGCCATTACTAAACCATTAATAAAATGACAGCCAAAATCTTTGCTATTGGCCTTGTTTCATTGTCCAAGTTCTAAATATGCATGATATATGTTATACACACACACACACACACACACATATATATATATACATGCATATATGTATATATATACATACATAAACATTGTGGAATTTGTATAATATATATTTCACAACTAACCTACTGTTCCCATAACTTTCCTGAGATGATAAAGTTTAAGAAAAACTCATTAAGAATAAGCTGCAGGTAAATATGTTCATCCCTAGTTGAGTGAGCATTGTCAATGCCTTCCACCCCAAACCAAAGCCACATCTGTATTTGAGCAAAGCATATTTATCCCCATGGCAATAATGAGACCACACACTGGGAAGAACCACAAGACTCCTGCATAGAACAATATTAGAAAGGACTCATCCTAGGAAACACGCTTAAGGTACTGACTTTAGGGAAGTCTCTAAAAGGAAGCCTGTGAATTGAAATGGATGTTGCCAGGAAGCAGAGTAATCTATAATTGTAGAATAAGTTCTTATATCATAAGAGAGAGGGGAGAATATGACTTAGATGTGATTAATAACTAAGCAACCATCATTCTATTATTCAGGGTCAAGGAGGACTTAGTATCTTCCGACTGTGAGCTCAGGTTGTCTGTGTGTAAGCACTCTCATTTGTGTGACACACCATCATGGTCCTCATGTGAGTGTACATGATGTTAGTACCCTCTGGGTCATTCTTTCTCTACAGTGGAACAAAGGCCTTGCTGTGATGTTCAACACCAGGACCAGGCTGAAGGTGTTAGGGTAACTCTCAGCTGCCAGGCACTGCTTTAGGCTCTTTCTCAACACAAACATTTCTGTCACTTCTCATGACACACAATCCTGGGGAATCAAAGTCTGTAATATATCAATTAGGTAATTGCCATTGACTCATCTTTCAGATGGACTAAGAAACTAATTAGTCTATAATTTTGAGAGACCTATATTTCCTTCCAACCAAAATGAGGTGGATCTCGCTCTGAGTCAACATCTAGAAACCATAGAGTAGAAGCTGTTTGTTTCATACAAATAAAAACATATTAAGCATTATATCTTGGAATGAAAAAATATGTGTAATTTTGAAGAGACCAGTAGTTCATGAAAGTCAAGAGAAATATGAGGCTTTCTAGAAGGAATATTCTCAGTGGTGAGTACAAGTAGCTTAGTCATGGAGATAGTGCAGGTTTCAGAATAAGATTCGGCTAAACAGCAGCTCTGCTACATTACATGGCCTTCTGCTGTTTATTTAAGGTTTTTATAAGATAGACACAATAATTATACTTGTCATCACAGGCTAAAGATAACTGAGACAGCAGCTGGTGAGATGGCTCCGAGGTTAAAAGTATTTGCTGCTCTTGCAGCAGACCAGTGTTGGGTTCCAAGCACTCACAACACAGCTAATTCTCCTCTGTAACCCCATCTCCAGGAATCAGTTGCCCTCTTCTAGCCTCTGTGGATACCAGGCATGCATGCAGACAAAACACTCAAACGAACATAACAAAAATAAGTGACTAAAAAAAATATTATAACTGAAATTAAAATAAGAAACCCTCTGCAATTTTCTCAAAAAAACTTAAATATATTGATATTATTATTATGCATATAAAACATTTTATTTAACCATAATTATTTGTGAATGTCAAGTAAAATTAATGATTCTACTAATCAACGGGCTATCAATAATGTCTTAGAAATGAAGGATGCAGTAAATTCTATTCAGCCGTGTTTTTAAATTAAGCGCAGAATGTTTTTGACATCTGAAAATTCCCCAAAATTCAGAGTTTATAGAAAATGTTTTTATCAAGTGAAAAATATTCTCTGAGAATCATATAATGTACCATCTAGTGGTACAAAGCCAGTAATGTAAAATAAATGATACACCATACAGTGTTGATTTACTACCTCATCTTATAAAAAAATATTTCAGTCCTTGAGGCTCCGAGAGTATGTAATTTTCAAAGAAGAAGACTGAGACTAATTTGAAATTAAAGGCATGTGAAATGACTAGATTTTATGAAAGAGGGTGAAATAAGTAGTTCAATCGATATGCATATATAAACAGACACAGGGAAAAAGTATTATCCCATCAGTTCCTAAGGTGTAGAGCCTTAGGATAGACAATTCCAAGTGGACCACTGATTGGAAGGAACACACAATGAACAAAAATCCATATGAGATTCACTGGATCTATCTGAGGAGGTAAAAAACAAACACAGAGATGGATGGAAGGTAGAACTAGAGACTGTACTGTGAAGAGAATGCAGAGCCATTCCAGGATGCAAAGAGGGCCTCATCAGCACCCACACTCTGTTGTCGACACATGGAAGCACCATAGATACACTTAGAGCTCATTCATGACTCAGTTTCCATTCATGTCCGTGATGCTTACACCATCCACAGTGATACCCAAGGTTCTCCCTTGTCTCTATCAACTCTATCTCTGTATAAAATCCTCTTGTCCCAAAGAATCTATGAGTTCTAGCTCTCCAAGATCTTGAGGATCTACATGAGAAATCACCCACATCTGTAATAAGTTGAAGCAAGAAAAAATCCAATTTAAGATCTCCATGTTAATAAACATAGATGCAAAAGATGGGAGAGACAATTATAATTCTCTCCAAATGTCCATGGAGATGTCAGAATTCCTTGCTAATGCTGATGCAAATGCTAATAATGACCTCAGAAAGAGGTCAATGAAGTTGTACTTGAAAAGATGGATTTCATGTAGTGACCCTTCAGCCATCAGTCGTTGTGGATGGGATAACTAATTTTTGTGAGACGATACATATTTGATTTCCTGCCCAGCGCTGAGTCTACTCCCCATTGTACATCTTCACATGAGATTGCCTTCATTCCAGGGCGAGCACTAGCGTACTCTCTGCCAGTCAAGGAAACCGTTCTACCTGCATAAGCATTAACAAGCCAATTATAGGTGGGCAGCTCACTGCATTTCTCAGGATAAAACCATCATCTAGGGTGTGAGCATGTGATTTAAATCAGGTCAATGAAACATCAGGGAACAATTTCCAGAGCTTTCTCAGCAATAAAAGGCAGCTATAGAAAGAAGACTTTCTCATCTACCAAGATGATGAAGAAAGCAAGAAGCTTCCTGTGTTACTGACCAGAGCTTTAATGTATACCAGGATCAACTTTCAGCACGAAGTCTACACTGTGAATAACTAGAAAGAACCAAATCCTTTTAGCATCCTTAAACTATTAGTATCCAGTCTGAAATCCAGCCTTATATCTGCTCAATGATCACATTGTTCTTTAGTAATTTATCCAGTTAAATCAGAATGCTGTTACTTGTAACCTGAAGCAGTTTTGTTTGATATATATATATATATCAAACATTAAGGGAATATTCTATTTTGTAGCACTAGATATGATGCCAAATCTTATCCATTGTCATCTGAAAATATGACCTGCTCCCACTTCTTCTAGGGAAAAGCCTACACCTGGATTAAAAGGCTGAAAGGGGGAAATAATTTAAGAGACAAACAGAAATAACACATTCTTCCCTGACCCTAAACAGGAGAAAACTAGTGAGTGGAGCATATTTTAGAAAGCAGAAGTGGGGTACAGTTGGGAAGGTGGGAAATGAGGTTATCCATCTAAGATTCTATTTTCAGAAATAGGGTTATCATTAGAGTAACAGTAAGGACTGTGACAGTTGTAAGGTTCTGTCTACACAACTTCTGTATTTTATACCCTCACTTAACCTTATTCCAAAGACACACACACACACACCCATTGAAAACTCTAGCATATCTCTGCTGTCCAAGGTTTGGCTAGGAAAATGAGTGTGTCCACAATGATAATAGGATTTGAGTTGACAGGACTTTAATGCACCGGAGAACTGTCAGGAGACTGCATATTGACAACTCTTTGTACATGAGTACTCCGGGTTTTTAACCCAAGTGCTCCAAATCCTGTTTTTTCTCATGAATATCATTTTCCTCGCACTCTGATGTCTTCGGAGCTATTTTAGATAACAAACAAAGCAAGGTTGGTATTTAGATGCTGGATCGCTTCCATTTTCTGCACAGCAACTGCGTATTTTGCCTTTTTGTTTGTGTGTATGGAGGGGAGTGGGGAGAGCCATGGTGACAGAGTCACTGTTTAGGGTGCTCACAGAAGCCTTGGCTCTATTCGACCCAGCCTGAGATGCAACCCACTTACACTGGCAGGCAGAATAGATGCCAGCCCCTAGTCTATAAACCACAAGACCCTGCCCATTCATTTTAAACACTTCACAGATGCTCACTTAAACCTAAAATCAATATATGCAAAGTACTCCATGTATCAGCACGATCACCAGAGCACAGATGAGACTAGTCGCAGCAGCATTTTGTTAACTTCTTAGAATAAAGAGTTATATCAAGTTTTCCCAAAGGGCTTCAGCAAAAGGAAACATCTTTAGGTGTGTTCACTCTTACTGGTTGGTAGTGGCTCTTCACTAAATTCTTTGTTTTAGAGCTTTACTAAACTCTTTGGGAGCAGTTGTAGTATGCTACACGTATGTGCCATGATAACTTACCCTAAAAGTTTAGAACCACTTCAGTTAGAATAGAACCGAGATCTCAAGAACAGGAAAAAATATTAAAATCGAAGGAACAAGATACCATACAAATTCTCACTAATGTAATTAATGCTTTTTAATTTGGCAGGGTGTCCCTGCATGTCCCCAAGCAATTGTACATATTACCGGTGCCTTCTTGTGCAATTTTAACTCAGAGAGACAAAACTATATTTGAATTCTAAATAGATAAAAACATTAGCTTGCTGTCTTGCTTTCTGCAACTTATTTGAATTGCAAATGTGCCTTAAATACGCATAAAATGTGCCAGTCTTCACGACTTGTGCTTTTTGCTCTCATATTGTACTTTTGCTACTGTTAAATTGAAACAGAATAGATGAAGCCACACTCTCCTTCAAATGTCCCAGCTATGAACCTGGCTATAATATTACCAATATCATGCTGTGCTTTTGACATACAAAATAGAAACTCAACACTATCAGGGACATATGTCTGTTTTGTATCACATGACACACCACCCTTTTGTTTATAAATGGAAAGCTAATCTTTGGAGCAGGAAATTGTGGGTATATTGAGCCTGTGCATTGGTTATTGTTATTTTCATTATTTGTTGGTAATTTAGTTCCCAGAGCAGTAAAATAGACCACCATGGAAGCCATTCTCAGCACAGTACGTGGTTATGGGGTTTCACTGTGCTGCCTGCAATAGCTTTGCTTCACAATGAGACATATATTTCTCCTCACCATGCTGGAATAAATGCTGGCAGGACTGTACTCAGCACACGATAAAACTAAAATATATAGGCTACAACATCTATTATTGGGCAAATAAAGCACAAGGGAAGTTGAATGTTTGATAGAGATCATTTAATTGGTGCTCTGCATCTTGCTGTTCTCCGAACCAAATTAGTAAGAAATAATGAGAATAACAGACACCACTTAGGTGAAACCACTTAAATCCTAAGGTGGGTGGAATTACTAGGGTGCTTCCTGGCCAAATTAATCATGTAATTGCTGTATATTGTTTACAGTTGCAAGAAAGTTCTGTTTGCATAAGGTGCAAATGAATGTCATTCAGCTACTTGGGGGGAGGGCACCTCTTCTCTTATTAACGATGCTGACATACTCTATGAATAATGGAGCCAAGGTTCCCCAATTCTTCCAAGACCATTATAATAGCCAAGATATCAAGCCAAAAGTGTCATTAGTCACCAGTGACCTTGAGAAATGTAAAGAGTGGAGGCAAATATTCAGATGTCCATTTTCCTCCGACAAACATTCGGTGGGACCCTACTGAGAACATAGAACTCTACTAGGAAATGGATGTGGCAGCTGGCTCTGACTCCTTGTGGCTTGCCCGTGGTTGACACATAGGAGAAGCAATGCTCTAAGGCAGGCAGTTGTTCATGCTATTTCTGCCATGCAATGCACAGTAAGTAAGTTCTGCCTGAAGAGGCAGACCGACGTGAGTAACAGTCTAGGCTCAAATCTTACGTAATGTTCATGTCCTCTGGGCTAGTTGCTTAATTTCCCAATGGGTTTTACCCAAATGAAAGAAGAACATTGATACATACTTATTTGAGATTCAGAAGACTGTGATGATCTGCATAAAATGCCAGAGTTGATCAACTATGAGTAGCTTTGGATTCGGATGACATTAATAAAGATGATTGATGATAATGAAGAAGAAGAAAATTAGGTTTTAATAGGTGTGAAAGCTTATTACCACACTCTTTTGGGACAGTCAACCACAACCTCCTCTTCATGACTTGCAGGGTGGCAGAAATAACCTGGCCCTAACTACTGGTAGAAACATAGCCTATCTTTGTATAGGCCGTTCTTGAATTAGTACGTTGTGCTGTGACACATTCAAAGAAGCCATGGATGATAGAGCAGACATGATGCTTTCAGCTGTCAGATCTTAAGATGAATTACTTCTCTGTATGCTAAAATGAGGGCCTACTGGACAAGAGTTTTATTTGTGGAGAAGAGAAAAGATAGGCCTACCTGTCTGTCATAGTACAAGGCGTTATTGCACATGGTGAAGCCTACCCAATCAGTACTATAAAGATCTCCTGTCTACAGTTCCAAAAAAAAAAAACAAACAAACAAACAAAGAGGGATCAGCCACTGGGAAGATAGATACTTTAGAATAATGACTGGTAGATAGCAAGAGTCTTATATCCTGTGGTACCTTCAGTAACCTCCCCTGGTAGGAATGCATCATGTTCCCGGCTTATAGCTAAGGAATATATAATGGAGAGATGTTCAAACCTCTCTAAGATGCATGAGGCATATGGCATCCATTCCATATTCACACCAAGCAGTCGGATGCCAAAGCCCTCTTTGCCGTTGTCGTATGCTGGTACCTGCATCTTTAAGTTGTATCACTAGTTTGAGTTGCCTTTTATAATATTCATCTAAAGTTTGTGTGTGTGAATACACTGTGTCGATGTGTGGACTGATTACACAATGAGAAGTTAATAAAAGGTAAATGTAAAAGGTAGCAAAGTGAAAACAAGACCGGAAGGCTCTATGTCCTAATGCAGTGATGGAGAATGCCTGAGGAGAACACGGGGAACATTTTAGAAGCTCTCTGAAGGGAAGGAACAATTGCTTACTTTTGAGCACAGATGTTAGTATACACTGAACAGTTCTTTCCTGAGACAAGGTCACATACTGCTACTTAACAAAACAGGACTCCCAAATCCATTTACTCGGTAATAGATAGAGCAGGACTACAACGATCTCCCAATTTACTTTCTGGCAAGATGTGCAGCTTGTGGTTATATTAGAGGTCAGGAGCTCCATCCTCAGCAGAAATCTTCGTGATGCATAAATTGGAGGAAACACAGACCATGCAAGAAAAAGGAGAAAGTAAAATGTTTAGACTTAGATACAGAGGAGGGTTGGGTACTTCTGAAGGGAAGAGATTCAGTCTATTTCTCTGTTGTTTTAATTCTCAGATGTTTATTTGAGTTAGAAGTAAAACGAACCAGTCACCCTGGTGATGGATGGCCTGTCCTTTATAATGTCTAGCTTCAGCTTGGGTTAACTTATAACCCATATTACTAATGTTTTCCTTTGCCTTTTAATGAATTAATCTTACAGAGCAAGAGCTGAGATGTTAGCTCCCTGCTGAGCTAAATTGCGAAATGAAGGACAGGGATCATCGAATGGCAGAGTCCTTTACTTTTAATCCGGCGTTCTAATTGTGGAGGAGGGCATGAAATCAGGGAAATAACTGAGGAAACATGCAATTTTCGAATGATTTATAAAATCACGAAAACCTCAAAAGTCAAAATAATCCCCGGAAAGAACAACAGCTGATGTTTAAACGAAGGCATGTCGAAAGCTATTCACCACAACTGCTACCTGCACAGAGCTCTCTTCTTATGAGCTGAGCAACCGTAAGGACTTCAAATAAAAGGAGAAAACAGATGAGCCTATGTCATCCACATGGAGAAAGTCTACAGCACGATACTAAATCTGTATCACTCTGGTGTTTTATAAGCACGGTTTGCATGCTGAGCTTACTGTGCAAATTAAACCACAGAGCAAGACAGCTTTTATAAACATGGTCTTTACTGAAACACCACTACCATCAGACCAATGTTTCCAACCACACAAAAATACACAGAGAAGCAGGGACGGCTCTGAGAACTCACTTGTGAGAAGAAATCTGCTTTCAGAGAAATACACCTTTCTCGCTTTTCTATCATAAAGAGTATTTTTAGAACCGTTTCAGATTCATAGCAAAGCTGAAAGAAGGAAAGATTCCCATATTCTTCCTGTCCTACGAACGCATGTTCTGTTATCACGATCTCCAACCAAAGTGACATATTTCCCACATGCTGTGGACCTTAGCACCGTACATGCATTGAATGTATGTGGTAGATTCTGAATCAGACAAATATGTACATATATGTATCTACAATTACAACATCAAGAGGGAGTTTACTTCTATAATCCTCTAGGTCCTATCCATTCACCTTTTATTCAAACACAGAGGTCTTCATAAGTCCTTCTTTATACAAATATTTTTATTATGTTTAAATTATGTGTGTGTGTCTGTATATGTGTGTATGTTTCTGTGCCTTTGGTCTTGTGTGTCTATGCATGTCTGTGTCTGTGGCCCACGTCTGTGTGTGTCCCAGTAGGTATGGCCTCACATGGATGCAGTACTCTTGAAGTGCAGAGAACTGTGTTGGATCCTCTGATGCTGCAGTTGCAGGCAGTTGTGAGCCAGCCTACATGAGTGTTCATGACTGAATTCAGGTCCTCTCACGTAGTAAGATTCCTGTAGTGCAAAGAGAGCCAACCCTGATTTTGACATTTAAACAGCAAGATTCATATGAAATAGGACAAGCAGTTTTGACCCCATGGAAAGCTTGCAAAACCCAGTCTTCCCAAACATTCTGAACTTGGGTAGGGATTTTGTTTTCCAGAGTTTAATAGTGCTCTACTAGGATTTTGGGAGGTGGGGGGGATATCCATTCTAGGCTAATGTGTCCAGGATAATAAAATCTGGGATTCCCTCCAAAAATCCAGTGGACAAGTGCCAGTGAATATCTTCCTTCAGCGCCACAGGGAACTAGAAAATAAGCATGCGTGGGGGGGGGGGTGGGGTGTCAGGAATTCTACTCTGTAAATGTATGCTCTTTCTGTCCCCAGACTGACACACATGCTGATCCTCTCTCTCTCTCCTCTCCCTCTCTCTCTCTCTCTCTCTCTCTCTCTCTCTCTCTCTCTCTCTCTCTCTCTTCCTTCCCTTGGGTGTGTCTGTGTGTGTGTGTCTGTGTGTGGTGTGTGTGTGTGTGTGTGTGTGTGTGTGTGTGTGTGTGTGTAAGATGGACAGTAAATTTATTTACATGCTGGGGGACAGTTATTGCAGAGATAGGATTTGAATGTATAGAGTAAGGAATCTACTTCATGGAGCAAATTCCTCCTGAAGATAGAGGTGAGAGGGAGGGGAAGGGGCAGGGAGAGGGAGTGAGAGAGGGAGAGGAGAGAGTGAGAAGAAAGAGAATGAAAAGCACAGGCAAAGGGATTACTTTTGAGATTCAGAAAGGGTAACTATCTGAAGGAGAATCACAGCTACCAAAGATTCAGATTCTTATGTTCCACTGGTTTTGTTTCTTCCTCTCCCTGTTTCTTTAACAGTTTATGGTTTCTTTCACTGACAAATTTTCAGGTCTTAATTTATAGAAGAGACTAAGTGCAAAGTAACCATAGTGAAGAAACCAAAACAAAGAGAACACAAAGAAAATAGAAATAATGCAGCAACGTTTCTCCTACCACAGAGACGTGACTTACTTCCACCTGCTGCGATTTAACCCACCCGAATCCTCAAGGTGCGGGCAAGGAGTCCAGAGACGGCTGAGCTATTGTACTACGTGCTACGCTGTAGGCCTTTTAGGTAAGTATGCTGGAATAGAAATTGATTCAGTTTTCAAGAAAACAAACTTCCTGAAAACGTGGCTAGGAAAGTGATGGTTGTAGGGCATATTTAGAAAACACATTTTATAGTTCTACTTTAATCAAAATAAGAAACAACTGACTTGAAGTATAAAACTCCTGTAAGGCTTTAGACTCCTGATGTGTAAGTGTCTGACAGAGACACTGATTCATTTCCCTTCTCCTTGTCAGACAAATAGAGAGAAAGTAAAATAGTTCTCTCCATGGCTAATTTATACTTGTTTCTATTCCAATTTAATAAACAAAGAGAAAAATCTACCTTCATCCTATGCCCAGACACAGTTCTCTCAAACAAGTCCTGTGTTGAGTTTGACCCCAGCATAGGACAGCCAGTGCTCCTGCAGGGAGGCTCCTGCCAAGACCTGGTTGCCTTCCTAATTCATTAATACAGATTATTTCTTGTGACTAAATACTTCCTATTCTAACTCAATAAGACTTCCTTTATTTGTATAAATCTCACTTCTCTAAGTTGAGGTAAGACAAGATCTTTTATAAAGGGGAATGGAGAATTTTGCATATGGACTTGCCTTCTTTTCTATAGATTATTGAATATAACATCTCCAAGAATGTGAACATGAAGGATTGGGACTATACCTCGATGATAGAGAAATTCCCTGGCATACTGCAGGCCCTAGGTTCAATTTTCAGTACTGATATAGAAGAGGCCACAGTATGTGTGTTAAGGGAGATGGCCAGACTGAATATATCAAACAGAAGTCACTGAAATACCTTAGGCAAATAGCTGGGTATGGTGGAAGAGATGTGTGTGCTTACTAGACACTGTTGGCAAAAGTCCTAATTTATCGATTCTGAGAGGGAAGGATAGAAAGAACCCTACCCACTCTTCCATATACACGTTCATCTAGTTCTTACCCTCAATATCTCTCTAAGCTCAAAGGTACTTTGGTGATTGGGTTGACATCCCAAATAGCTCTGTGCTTTGGGTAGTGTTCCAAATATGAGGTACATTAGAGTGCCCACCTTCCTCACTTAATTTCTCTTCTAATTCCTATGACTGGCCGATGGCATTTGGTTCCATCTAGGAGAGCTCCTAACTCTCCAAAGGGGATGTTATGCTGAAGACCTGGAGCTATGGGGGTGAAGAATAAAGACCATTGCTCATCACGACATAATTTTCAAGGTCACATTGCCTGAAAGACAAGATACCTGCTAATGAAGGACCAGAGGGTCAAGGCTCCATTTTGATTACAAAGGTCAAAAATCTATATTTTCAACCAATCTTTTCGAATCCCTGTTTCATTGCTTCACCTTTTCTTTCTTGGACTCTCTAGGCTGCTCATTATTTCCCAATGGGACAAGAACATTTTCATCTCCATCTTTTTCCCAAACTGCCCTTCTAGTCTAGAATTATTTACGGTTGACATATTCAAGAAGGAGGGGGAAGAACTTTTGAAGAAAATTCTAATAATGTTTTACTCTTGAGAAGGAAAATGACTCCATTGAGTGTCCTGAGATACAGACTCAAGAATAAGATTAAGCTTTGGGAGTGGAAGCATAAAAGAGTAAGGAATGTGCGACCCATTGTCTTTAAATATCTTTAAAGCCTTCCGGGAAAGAGAAAGAAATGTAGCAAATCAGCTAAGCAGAAGCTGATGGCCATTAAATAAAACAATGATAGATAAAGAAACTTCCAAAAGAATGATAATAGATAACAAAAATAAAGAAAAATAATGGGAAGGGAGCCTTAGTAAATATCTGAAAAGAAGGCACAAGAAAATGTAAACAGAGCAATAAAATCCACAAAAAAGGAAGTAAATAGACAAACAGAAGTGTCTGAACATTTCAGTCACAGAAATATGCTAAGCAAAAATGCTAAGCTTCAGAACTGAGGGGAAAAAAATCTCACTAAATAGAAATTTTACAGAGCAAGGAAACACAAACCAGAGGCTGCTTGGTTAAGTGTGGAGCAGAGCTGTGGAACATTGTATGCTGTTCTATTCTTACTAGTTGTTATTTACTCCATCTTCCCAGTGCCATAACTGTAAAATGAAAATGGTGGTAAGACCCACTGTAGAAAGCTGCTGTACAGATCCTGTGGATTAACAAGTTCAATGAGATGAGATCCTTGTCTGACACACGACCTATGTGAACCTTTGATGATATGAACATTGTTCCAAAGAACCAAGACAACATGAGAAATATCATATATAATCTTTGCAAAGGAATGATAGCAAATTTGGAGGAGAAAGACAATACTATGTCTAGTAGGAATGTGAGTATAGCTAACTTTGCTTTTTAATATTTCTTCAGCTAAGAATAAAATTACATAAAATAAGATCTACAAAACAACCTCCAGACCTAAAGCTCAGAGAACATTGCAGAAGAGGTGCTAGAATGATTGTAAAATCCAGTGGTTTGGGGAATTTGCTGTGTGGATTTTTCTTCTAGTAATACCAGAAGCTACAACATAAAGTCTCACCAACATGACTGCTTTAGAAGCTGTACAAGGTCGACGTCAGTAGACATGCTAAAACCCATGAAGGAGAGACCAAGAGGCCTCAACCCTATACAGAGAACTACAGGCAACTAAGGAATGCTGCCAGTGGGAGGAATAGTCTTACTGAGGGAAAAGTACACAGATTCATTATTCCATACCAAATAGTCAGCCCTGAAAATATACAAGGAACATTGTATAGGCTGAGCAAGTTACATTTAAGTATTTATATATTTGGAGATAAAGAGGAGATATATAGGAGGGTTTGGAAAGGAGTAAAGGGAAAAGTTAAATGATGTAATTATATTATAATCTCAAAACCTGAAATAAAAATTAAAAGTTCTATACCAAATACAGGGAGGGAGGGTTACAACATAGATACTAGTAACACAGAAACCATAGTTCTTATCAAATACTAGGGGACTTTACTAAAGTCCCATGAATTCTCATACAGTGATGATTAATATTCTGGATTGAGAGATATCTAATGGTGTTTCTGGGCATGGATCTATGAGGGTGTTTCCAGAAACAGTCGGCATGAAAGTCAAAAACAAAGTAGAAGACCCAAGCCTGGTGTGGATGGCACCACCGAATAGACTGGACACTGGCAAACAAAAGCGAAAGGACGAAAGCCTTAGGCGAGTAAGGTCTCCTTGACCGGATGTCCAGTTGGCTCCAGACATTCATTGTTCATAAACACCAGACCACAGACTCTATGAGCATAGACTTGCGTCAACAATTCTTTAAGGAGTGTCCCGACCTTTAGCCTTGGAATGGACACGTTTGGTTCTGCAGTTCTGAGAATCCCAGCTTCTTTAACTGAACACATACTGGCTTGTACAGCTCTGTAGCCTACAGGTAGCCACCCTGAGACTGTCCTGACTCTCTGTGTAACACAAGCTCTAAAATTAAACGTATATTTGACAGACTCTGCTCCTCTGGACAACACTGACTACTGTTCTTGTCCAATTAAAATATGGAGTCAGTTGTGCATGGAAGCACAGGCCTTAATTCCATCACAAAAGCAGGTGGATCTCTTTGGGTTCAAGGTCATCCTGGTCTAAACAGTGGGTTCCAGGAAATTCAGAGCTACTTAGTGGAGCCCTGGCTTGAAAACAAACACCACCAACAAAATCATGGAGTCGATACCTGCCCAGTGCACTGAAGCAACCTCTTTAATTCCTTCCAACTCTGCGATTATGAGACTCAGTAAATCATGTATTAGTCAAGCTTAATCCTTAGTCTCATGATCTTGGTGATGTTAAGAAGTAATGTGTTAATTTACTCTCTCCAAAGGAACATTACAGAATAACTAATCTAAACAACACATGTCATTACTTTAAGTAAGAACAAATTATGCTTCTGCAAATAGTTTTTGCCTTAAATCTGGCCATCAATCATCTCATAATTAGCGAAGAAAATGTTTTCCTCCTTAATTATG
The DNA here is from genome assembly GCF_011064425.1 of Rattus rattus. Classification (NCBI taxonomy): domain Eukaryota; kingdom Metazoa; phylum Chordata; class Mammalia; order Rodentia; family Muridae; genus Rattus; species Rattus rattus. The sequence goes on from NC_046165.1 coordinate 21,916,458, forward strand.
AAAATGTTCGCATCTATGAATAAAAAATGGGAAATAACGATCTAATATGATAAATGTAATATACTTTCTTAACACATGATTCTAGTTCTCCACTTTCCCAGCATTTGGTAACATTCTGCTGCTATTGTATTCTTCTTCCAGGGCCTTACAAAGCTTCAATTCACATAAAAGTACAGTCAGGACCCTAAGCTTGACTGTGAAAGTTCTCTGTGTCTATGATTACAGCTGGCACGGCTTACCAGGCCACCTGTTATCAATTACTTTATTTACCATTACAGACTATTTTGTCCTACTTCATGAAGCCTTTCAAGTGAGGGTTGACTGCATTATTTTTTTTTCTTTCTTCCTTCCCTTTTCACTTTAAATCAAAAGAAACTAAGAAAGCAATGGGTTTCTTCTTCTTCATTTTTTTTGTAATTTTTGCCAGCCAGCTAATGATTCACTGGAAAGTGAATAAATCTGTATCTTGTATCAGGAAACCACTAATCAATCATCTCTTTCAGCTTATACCTAGGAGCTGTAGTAGGGGCGATGAAGTTGTGGGTTGCCAGTTCATCTGTGTAACGTTCTATCTCGGTGCCTCTGTCAGCTCTTTCTGTTAAAGACATTTTTATAACATTAAAACTTTTTATCAACTTTTAAGGATTTAAATAAATTAAATAGTAAATGAATCTGCCACCGAAGAATTACTTATGACAGAAAAATAAAACTATACAAGATTGGAGCCATGTTTTTGAGGACATGGGTTAAAATTTGGAAAATTAATAAGCACAGAATAATGAGAGAGAATCAAAACACTCATCAGTGGGAAACTGTCCATAAGTAAAAGCAGAGTGGAAAAGGAGGTCAGTCATGAGGAGCAGAGGAGAGCACTCACCCCTTGGGAAGGAACCAAGATAATGCTGGTTTCTGCCTCCAAGGGTAGGAAAACAAACCCAAGGAGATATCCCAGCAATCATTCTTTCCAAGGGAGACCAAAACGGAGGCCTGGGAGGATCGCCAGCATTTAGTGCAAGTGCACTTCATCCTTTAGATAGACCACTTCCAATTCCTTCATAGATTTTGTTTCCAATTAGAACATTAGTGCTTAATTCATTTTTTAATCTTGTTAAATTATGAATTAAATGAGAAATTTCTTAGCAGCCAACATAATTAGTAGACTCAAAAAAAAGAGGGAGAGAAAACTTTAAAACATTTATCATTAAAAAGAAATGCAAGTTCTTTATTTCATTAGGAAGTTGCAAAATATTTCTCAAAAATTCTTAGCTTGGCACTTCTGTGAGACTCCTGACAGGGGGAGTGTATATATCTCTGATGTTCTGCCTGTTCTTGAGTCATTTCCCCTTATTGAGTTGCCTTGCCTAGCCTCTATATGAGGGCTTCCGCCATGTCTTGTTATATCTTATTTTGTCCTTCGTGGCTGTTGTCTCTTGGAGGAATGCTCTTTTCTGAAGAAGAACAGAGTAGGAGTGAATCTGGGATAAAGGGAAGATAAGGGGACCTAGGAGCAGTGGAGGGAAGGGAAAGTGTAGTTGGGATGTACTCTATGAGAAAAGGCTTTATTTTTCAAACAACATGCTTACATTCAAATTTATTTTATCAGCATTATGATACACATAATCAAGTCTAGTATGACCCAAGAAAATGATGTCCTACAACTGCCTGGCCAGGGGTAACAGCAGGCTCACAACCTGGAGAAGACCAGGCACTAGCTATGTATGCTGTCCACAGCCTGGAAAGAAAGAGCTCCATTGTAAGAGGCTGTTGTGGCTTACTCAAGAACGTTGGATTCTATGTTGACTTTAAAGTTACATAGTTAATAAGATAAGTTAATGAGGTATCTGTCTTACATCCTCTGCCAAATTTTTAGAGCTGTGAAAGAATGAGGAGAAAAAGAGTATTGGATGGAACTCTTAGCTCTTCCCCAATCACCTTATTGCATTCCACCAGGAACCTTGCTAGAATGATAACTGATTAAACCTTTGAAACTGTGAGCTCCCAAGTAAGTACCTCTCTTTAAGAGTTGCCCAGGTCATGGTGTCTCTTCACAGCAACTGATTTGCCTTATTTCAAAATATTGTGTCACTGGTCCCCAATAACAACCTTGTTCATTGCTTATCTCATTTCTTGAAGTTTTCAGGTCTAATGCAAACACATTGGACAATTTGTAGTTTTGTTTTCCCTTGTTATAAATGTTAAGCTACCCCTTTACAGATGACATCGCCGATAAAACAATTTCAGAAATAGCATTGGTTGAGATTAGATAAACAGCAGTGTGAAGAAATCTCCTGCCCACTGTTGTTACCAGATTTACCAAATAAGGAGGTTGTGCTGATGGCATTGGAGATCAAAGATCCCTCCTGATGACTTCCCCAAAGAACTGAGTCACTGATGTTCCTGTGATATGGTCTTCCCTGTGTTTCGCAAGTCAGTGACTCTTAACTGTAGCTGGACTCACAAGGGTCTTGAAAGACAACTACATTCTTAATATTATATTCTGCGCTATATGAAATACTGGGTTGATGATGACGATGATGGTATCACTTGATTATCCTTCCAGTCTTCCTTTCTGTGACTCAACTGGTGATTTAGTAGAAATCTAGTAAGTGCAAGCTTTAACACTGGAATGCATGCTGTCCAATTCTGTAAAGTGCATTGAACATCATTTAGTACTGACTAGAAGAAGTCAGTTGTGGTATAACATTACTGAGTTTTAAAGGGTCAAGAGCAAATGCGAAATTCTGATTGAAATTCTATTCTTTGATGCAGAACAGGCTCTAATGTTTTAACAGAAAATAATTTACCTCCCTCATAGATAACCTAGACTCTTCTAAACGATGATGCATATCAACCTTACTACTCTTTTATCTTGAAGCACAGTATTCAGAAAATAACCTCTTGAACCAATGAACACCAGCAATCTCAAGTATGACAAATATAGAATTCTGCATCAGTTTAATGATGGGTCTCATTATCAGATGACATGGCTATGCATTACTGATGTGTCAGAAGAGGGCACATTGTCATTATGTACTTTAGTCATCAGTAAATATTAGTTCAAATATCTCATGTCTGTGGTAATATATAAGCGTAAAGGGCCATAAAAGTTCTGTTCCATTACTCACCTCTAGTGTTTATATTAATCAGCCTTTCTAGTTCAATTATGTCTCTGTTCTAAGTGAAATTGAAGGTGATAAAATTGATATGTAGCATTTTAGGTGGACGTGCTAAAGCAACATATGCTCTTCTGAAAAGCTCTATGAAATCTCCCTCACAGGGCTGGTTTCTGTTTTGGTTGCAAAGATATTAAGAATGGACAGTAAGTCAGCAGAAAAAAGGGTAACTGTGTCACTGATGTCTATATTCACTCTATAAAGGAAGGTGGCCACAAACATTCTAGGGCCCTGAGTGACTAGGCGGCCTGTCAGTGATCTTCCTCATCAATGACACCAGCATGTGTTATCCATAGTGAGACACACAGCATTAGAAGAAAAAAGATAGATCCTTGAGCTTGTGGAACTCTTACCCTAGTAAGAATACAAAATAATTATGGTATCGCTGCAAATAGGAAGAGTATAAAAATGAGAAATTATTCTGATATATGTCTAGGATAGATGCTTCTTAAACTCTTCAGAAAACTTTCTTATGCTGAAAACAGGAATATTACATAAGATGCTTTCTTAGATCTCATAGCTCTGAAATATCAAAGAGCTTAGACTTTAAAAAATGTTAAGGCTGGGTATGGTGGCACAGGGCATAATCCCAGTACTCAGGAGTCAATAACAAGTAGAACTCTGGGTTTAAGGCCAGCCTGATCAGCATAGTGAGTTCCGGGACAACCAGGACTGTGTAGAGAAACCCTGTCTTAAAACCAAACAAAATCAAACCCATAATGATCTAGGCAGAATATCTCAGGATGGTTGTTAAGTATGGATTCAATAGACACATGGACATTCAGTGTAAGGACCAGTCTCCATGGCCTGATCAGGAAAGGCACTGAGCAAACTGACAGTGAATGACTGCAGCAGGGTGGAGCAGACCGAGACTTAAACCTGCTTTCTGGACTAGAAACAGCTGTGAGGATCCAAGGACAGAGATGACAAAATAGAAGCAGTAGCATGCTACTCAGCCAGTAGCTCTAGAGACTGATTTGTCCAAGATCAGGTTCTGCCCAGGTCTAGAAACTGGCTCTCAATGAAAATGTGCCCCCAATGTGAGGAACTAAAGTAGCTTGGATCCTCTTAGGTTATTTGCATCATATTATAAGTTATTTGGATGTATTTTTAAGCTGAGTATAAATGAAAAGACAAATACTATATTACCATGGTGTGTGCATATGTATTTTATACTATTTAAAAAGTTATGCTAAATTCTTCTTATGAGGTAACTGGGGAAGGGGGGATACACAAAATTCAAGGAAAACGTTGAGTTAGAAAGTAGATGTTTCTAAAGAAAGAAGCAACTGTGGACTTCTTTTCCCTAAAAGTGGAGGACGTGACTATAAGATTCATCTCTAAGATTCCACCCTGGTGCAGAATTGAGGGATATATAATCATATTGGCTATGCGCTGATGTCCAAGCTCCTCCCCAAGGAGGCGATGCTGAGGTGCAAGTTGTGAGTTTGCCCTGCTGTGGACATGAGCCTCGCTTCCTCTGAATGCACTGGGAATATTAGTCTGTCACGAGTGAGCAGTCTCAGTTTGAGTTCTAGCCTGTGTGCCTCACTCTTGGGTAAGGCACCTCTCACCCTAGTTGACGCTCACCAAATCCTGAATTCTGCACTATGCTGTAGCCAGTAGTGATGACCCACACTAACCCAATCTATAGCAAGCCTCTGTTTCTTTAGCTACTAATAGAAAAGGCTAGATGGCTCCAATTAGAAGGGTTCTTTCGGTCTTTATCCATTGCTCCCAGGGACAGCTCCTGTTGATATATTTATTCTAAAAGTACCAGTAAACAGCCCTGAGAAAGACTCCAGGGTGGCTTCAGGTTCTCACTAATCACACAGCAAAATCATATATTGCCCTCTAGTGCTTGGCAGCTGCCAGACTCTGTTTCCAATCTTAGTCATGACCTCTTCCTAAACTCTGATTGGGTCAAAAGCTCTTATAGGGTAGAAGATTCAAATGCCACTTAGGGACAGTTCTGAAGTCTTAGCTTCAGTGCTAGAGAGCAACCTACAGCAAGCTATACCTTTCTGTTTACAAACATAGCACCTGACACTTAGTAAAACACTCACGTGTTCTATCACAGTTTTTTGGTCTGAGAAACCCTGCTCTGCTTTCTGCATTTCTGAAAATCAAGACATTGTCTGGGATTTATTCTTGGCTGAAGCCTCCCAAGAATTCACTTATAAAGTTGCTCAGTAGTTAGCCAATTTGTTTCCTTGCAGCTGTGGGTTGAGGTCTGTTTTGCTCCTAGCTATCTACCGGAGTCCACCCACAGCTGCTAGGGACTGCCCACACTCTTTGACTCACGTCTCTCTATCTCCAGGCAAGCATAGCAGATCCCACCCATCTTTGAATTACACTGACTTCCTCTTTTGGCATCAACCAGAAAAATTCCTGTACTTTGAAAACTCTCCTGTGACTATATTAATCCCACCTGGACATCCAGACATGTCCCTTTTTTAATTTATTCAATTGCCATAGTTGAGTTGAATTGCCCCTGTAAAAAACACATTCCAGCCAAAGGCAACACAATGTCAAATAGGGTCCACTGAAAAAGGATAAAGCCAAAACCACCACCACAAGGGTGGAGAAGTCCTAATACATGACGATGGCGTCGCCATGACAGGCAGAAATCTGCCACAGAGGTAGACACGTATGGAGGAAGATGGTTCAGGAAGAAGGTCCTGTTGAGGCTAAGGCAGAGACTGAGCTGATGGAGTGGTAAGCCGCAGAATCCCATGGCTCCCTTGACACCTTCAGGACTTACCAAGAGGAAGGAGAATGTTCTACCCAGATTCTGAACATGGTCCTTGTGAGTTTTTCAGATATTTTTGCCTCCAAGTCAAGGAGGCAATCAATTCATGCTGTTTTAAGCCACCCACGTCTGAGTACTTTTCCGAGGTGACCTTAGGAAATGGAGACACTGGGTTGATAATTCGATTTTCCATCATGGCGGCAAACTGCCTGAGAGAACTGAAAGGGAAGAACAACAGTGTATTGTGGCTTGCGGTGTTAGGGGTTCAGGTCAAGGGTATTTGGATAGACTATGGTGACGAAGGAAAACAAGCAGCAGAAAGACCATTTACGAGAGAGGGAGAGGGAGAGGGAGAGGGAGAGGGAGAGGGAGAGGGGAGGGAGAGGGAGAGGGAGAGGGAGAGGGAGAGGGAGAGGGAGAGGGAGAGGGAGAGGAGAGGGAGAGGGAGAGGGAGAGGGAGAGGGAGAGGGAGAGGGAGAGGGAGAGGGAGAGGAGAGCGAGAGGGAGAGGGAGAGGGAGAGGGAGAGGGAGAGCGAGAGCGAGAGGGAGAGCGAGAGCGAGAGCGAGAGCGAGAGCGAGAGGGAGAGCGAGAGCGAGAGCGAGAGCGAGAGCGAGAGCGAGAGCGAGAGCGAGAGCGAGAGCGAGAGCGAGAGCGAGAGCGAGAGCGAGAGAGAGAGAGAGAGAGAGAGAGAGAGAGAGAGAGAGAGAGAGAGAGAATGAATCCCAAAAGACACATCCCAGTGACTCACTTCTTCCAAAGAGTCTCCAGCACATGAAGCCCCCACAGCTTCCCAAAGAAGCAGAACCAGCTATAGGTCAGCATCATGGGCCCATGGAGAGCATCTCACATTTAGATCACAGCATACAACACATAACACGCTAGCACCATGGAACAAATTCAGAGGTTCCAAGGATTATGAAAGTTGGACTTTAAGATATAAGTTTTCAGAAGTCCTGCTTATAATTCATACCATCCATAGCTTTTACGAAGAACTCGTCCAAAATTTTTCTGCTCTTGGTTACTTTTCTTTTTAATCATCTTCTCACCAAACAGGATACAAATCACCAATTGTTCCTTGGCTCAAGGCACTGTCTTTATCTTCTCAGAGGGATTTCCCTTCTGTTGGCTGTTACTATTTCCCTCCCAGAAAGTCAGGAGATAAACAAAGAAAAACCCCCAAATTCTTCTTCCAAGTTTCCAACGCCGCAGTTGGAAGTGCATTTATGTAACTCAAGCACCAGAAGTCCTTTACATGAAGGCTTAGTTGTGGCTACAGATTGCCCGAGAGGCCCTTGTGCACCGTGGAAAAGTAGAGAATCGCTTCTCTTTAAATGATACCATGTGCAAAGCTGCAGCCCTTGCTAAACACAACATCTCAGTTGTATCTTGTTTCATCAAAAAATGATGAGTTATGAACATTGCCTCTCAAATTCTCAACCATCTCTGTAATTCCCCTCCCTTGAAAGAAGGATACAGGGGCTCCCTGCAGCCACAGTTAACTTTTGTGTGTCTAAAGTCCATCTTGATCTTCAGTCAGCCTACCCCGCTTTCTTCTCTCTACCTACAGAACTTTGTGTAAACTTCCTTTTTGCACCCTCTCCAGTACCTAACAAAGGTGGATTCTACTCCTCTGCTAAAAGTTTTCCCTACACTGAATAAATACATTGTGCTCTGTGAGAAGAACATTATTCAGTTCTGATCACTAGTTCCGTGGACTGGGGCCTAAGGACATAGGTCTGACCAAAGACAGCTTCTCTCTGTGGTCTGCATGGAAAGACTACATAGGAGGCAGAAGTTGAACAAACATTGCTGGATCATTGGCGTGTATGAGCATGAAGTCTGCCAGTCTTCTAGAAACTGAGAATGTGGAAAAAAACGGCAGGTAAGAATAGAAACGAGATGACTCATGCAGATAATAAGTGGCTGTCATGTGATAAAAATCATAGTGAACGGAAGCCACAGCTCCAGAAAGACAAAAGTACTGAGCAGCGAAGATGGAGAAACGGAGAAGCTGAGACGATGCAGTGCTGAGGCAATGACAAGAGGAGCGATGTTGGCTGCCTCCCAGGAACAGCTGAAGTTGCTCGTGAGCCTGTAGAGCTACTGATTCAGCAAGATTTCAAGCAATAAGACTCCATGACTGGGGTACAAAGACTGTTCTTAATATCAATCCAGGCCACCTAAGCTTATAGAGCATTGGCTTAATATCTCTTTTTTAGTATTCCGTGTGTTACATCTTCAAGTAGGACCTTAACCTCGTCCAAAACGAGGTTATTAAATTATTAAATTTCAGATAGAAAAGTCTATCATTGCTTGTCACTTTATTAGAGGCATGTTGATTTTGTAGGGGAGATTTCTGATATTACAAATTATTTAACACAAATTGTATAAGCTGCGAATCCTAAGAGTCTTCAGATCGCTTAGAAAACGTGTAACACAACGTTTGGTGCCATCTCTTACAAATATTTTTCATTGTGGCTATAACATACTAATTTGTTCCAAAAATATTGTAATGTAAGGCAGGTGCGTAATTGCAACCAATGTAAAAAGAAATAAGGAATATTTCTCATGATCTCCTTCAAGTAACTACTCCCGTGCTCCTTGGTAAAGATTTATGCGATCCAGTTTGATGCTTGTTTGGCGTTTTCCTTTTGTGGCTTTTTTGTTCTTTGCTGTTATCATTGCTTGATACTGTGACTGTAAATTCGGTCCTTTATATGTTCATTACTGTTGCTATAGATCAGCTCATTGTATGTGTCTAATATATTATAAAGGATATTTGGGTTAATTAACTGTGGTCTGGTATAAACAAGATAAGGGGTTCCGGTTTAAACTCCTACACGTAAAGAGCCGTAAATTGTTATTCTTGTCTACGCATGGGAGAAGCCTAATTGCACTAGAAATCAACAGCTTTTCTTGAGCCCTTCATAGAACTAAAGCTGCAAAACAAGCTCCTACTTCAAAATGTGGAGTCTCTGGAGAGCCCAAAAAGGCACAGCTGAGTTCTACGCACAGGAAACAGCCCACTAGCGCCATGAACCAGCATCTAGATTTAATCATGACAAATGATAGATAATGCACAAGGTGGAATAGCCCGGGAGTAGACTTTCCTCCCGGTTTTCACAGGATCCTTCAGGAAAAAAGGAAAGAGAGTGCTGTGCTTTTCAACCAATCCCTCTCTGTGACAGACATTCTCTCATGGGATAGGTAAGGGGAAGTTTCAGATACTCTTTCAGCTGAAGGGAGGAATTCCTCCCAGTTGTATCCCCTTACAGCCTTCTCATCACACTGGAGAAGAAGATGGGGAGTTAAAGGATCACAACTTCGAAGAAGTAGATTGGGAGCACTAAATCTAGAGATGGGGATAGGAAAGTGAGGTAGGGCAGGGATGCTCTACCAATGCATAAACACTTTGTGAAGAAAACTTGTGAGTCACAAGGTCCCTAGTATGCAAGCCTCGTGAAAAGCTGAATTTTCATTTAGAGATTATAAAATGCTCTCCTTCTCACATTTACCACATCAGCAGGGCTCCAACATAATAGAACTACTTTACAGTTGAAAAATCTGCAGAGCCAAGGGTTTTTCTTTTTGAGAACTAATTAGGGAATCCCCTAAATCAAGAGTGGACAGAAAAACAAGGGCATTATAGAAATTTAAGAACTCCGGCATTTGCAGTCACAAGAAACATAAACAATATAGCCAAGTGAACGGGAAGTTTCCTGCTAAAGGCCTGTTTACCTCAGCTCTAATCAATTGATACAATATGTCCAACACTGAAGATAATTACACACAGGGTCAAAGAATTGGCCTCAGCTCTGACACAGATGTGGAAATTCTCAGATAGAGAGTTAGAATAACTGCATATTAATGACTCTCATAGAAAAGGGAAATAATATAACAGTCAAAGCAAATTAATATTGTAAACAGAGGCATGGAGTCGGGTGGAAGTGGGGTGTAAGAAAAAAATCAAAGGAAAATAAACAGGGAATCAAACACATGTTAACAGCCTTCAGTGTGCTCATTACCTACAGGAAATAGCCAGTGTAAGTGTTAGTCAACTTCCAGCTATATCAGTAGAATTAAAAAGCAGCAGGAAGTGTGAAATAATGAGAATACATGTGTGTGCTTTCATATTACTTCATATATATATGTTTGCATATTAATCCATATATTCATATATCTGAATTCTGCAGGAAGAACAGAGGGAAGTATAAGAAAGTTTTGAGGCAGATAATGCATACACGTACCTGTCAGTCGGTGCATAGACATGTGTATTTCCACTGGTGTTGCCTAACTTCACCTTTGGAAGATCATGCCAGGCTGCCCCAAGCCTTGAATACCAGTGAAGTCCTTTCTCTCCAAACCTGACTTTCTCTCTTCTTGATTATAGAGTTTCTGATGGCTGTGTGATATCACTGATTGGGGCCATCCTCTGGCAAAATAATTCTTCCTATCTTTTGTCTTCTATCTCATTTGTTTGTCTTTATCTTATTATCCATGGGATCTCTTATATAGTCTAGGTATAAACGTGTGTCCATCCAGTCTGCTCCTGGCTCGCCCTGTTGATCCCACAGAGTGCTGCCAACATCCCACCCCTGCTGCTCTTCCTGCATGGTCAGCGGGTGACGCTCAGAAGGATATCTAACCCAAGGGCTGCCCTCGCCTCTCTGGACTTCTCTGCCACCTTGACCCCTTAATCCCTTAGCACCTTGTTAGTTCCCCAATGCTCTCAAGCAGATATTTTCATCTTTCTCTCGACTTTGCTAGCTCTTTTCAGCACTAGAGTTGAACTGAATTATCTTATCTACTATTACCAGGAGTGGAGTCCCAGTCAGATGGAACCTGCTGGTGAAGCTCTTCCCACTCCGCCTGTAAAAAGCTCAAGGGTGTAGAACACGCACAGCACAGCATGGGGACAATGAGGACTGACTCAGAGCTCACTCTTTAATCTTCTTTTATATAAAGATTAAAATGGCTTTGTATACAATACTTAGTGTTTCAATATTCCAACTTCTGTTTAAAGTCCTGGAAATGTGAAGTGAATATCTACTACTGTATTATATAGAATCCATTATTTTTCTAACATTCCTGTGAACCTAAGGAGAGATCTCTAACCACACGGTGGGACTTAGGATAGAATAAATGGGATAATTGAGTAGGGAGCTAGCAAGAACTAACCAAACCTTTTGGCATAGGTAATTATTCATAAATAATTCATTCAGTCTCAGAGTCATTATTTTGGAAACTCAGGCATGGATAAAAAAAAGCCCATGGCTATATCTGGGCAACTGGATACACATCCTCACCTGCTGTAAACAACTCTGCTTGCTGAAATGAGTTATGATCCAATAACTCAACCCGTATTAATTTTACGTTGAGCAGTTTCTAAAATGCAATGTTGTAATTTCTACTAGATGTGAGAATTTGGGGCTCCAAAGAAAAATTTCCTCAAAATAACTTTTTTAAAGATTATAATAGCCTCCCAGTCTCCATCTGCTGCCTCAGAGTTAGCCCTATGGAACAGCTCCCCATACCCAAATTCTGCCCAGGGAAAGCTGGTCTCCCAGAGATGATGTCATTCTTAAGTTCACAGGTGAAATGACCACTTTTGCTCCAATAACTGGCCAAAAAGGGACCCATCAGGAGACCACAGGGCACAGGAACTGCTGAGAAACTGGGGACAGGATCCTGCCGGTCTCTACCTGTACCCCTGAGTTAATCCTGTGGCAAAACTCTCTATATCCAAATCCTGCCCTGAGATAGTTGGTCTTCCAGGAGTGCTGATACACCTAAGGTCACAAGCTCACAGGCTCGCAGGCTCACAGAAGGGACAGGAGATAACCAGAGGGCAAGGGCCAATCACAAGAATAGAATCTAAGCCAAAACAAAAATCAAGGCTACTTGGCATCATCAGAACCCACTTCTCCCATTACAGCAAGTGCTGGATACCCAACACACTGAAAAGCAAGATTCAGATTTAAAATAACATCTCATGAGGATGGTAAATGACTTTAAGAAGAACATAAATAACTCCCTTAAAAAGAATACAGGAAAATACAGGTAAACAGGTAAAAGCCTTTAAAGAGGAAACACAAACATCCCTTAAAGAATTATAGGGAAATACAAGCACCAGTAAATATCTTCAACAAAATTATAGAAGAAAACTTCCCTAATCTAAAGAAAGAGATGCCCATGAACATACAAGAAGCCTACAGAACACCAAATAGATGGGGCCAGAAAAGAAATTCCTTCTATCACATAATAATCAAAACACCAAATGCAAAAAAAACAAAGAATAATAAAAGCAGTAAGGGAAAAAGGTCAAGTAACATATAAAGTCAGACCTACCAGAATTATACCAGACTTCTCAACGGAGACTCTAAAAGCGAGAAGATCCTGGTCAGATGTCATACAGACCCTAAAAGAACACAAATGCCAGCCCAGGTTACTATACCCAGCAAAACTCTCAATTAATATAGATGGAGAAACCAAGATATTCAATAACAAAACCTAGTTTACACAGTATCTTTCCACAAATCCAGGCCTACAAAGGATAATAGATGAACAACTCCAGCAAAGAAGGGAAATTACACCCTAGAAAAAACAAGAAAGTAATCTTCTGTCAAGAAACAAAAAAGAAAATACCCACACAAAAATAATTCCACCTCTAACAACAAAAATAACAGGAAGCAACAATCACTTTTCCTTTAGATCTCTTAACATTAATGGACTCAATTCCCCAATAAAAAGACATAGACTAACAAAATAGATACATAAACAAGACCCAGGATTTTGCTACATAAAGGAAACACACATCAGTGGCAAAGACAGACACTACCTGGTAAAAGGCTGGAAAAAAAAAATTTCCAAGCAAGTGGTCCCAAGAAACAAGCCAAAGTAGCCATTCTAAAATTGAACAAAATTGACTTTCAACCAAAAGTTATTTTAAAAGATACAAAAGAACACTTCATACTCATCAAAGAAAAAATTTCTACCAAGGTGAACTCTCAATTCTGAACATCTATGCTCCAAATGCAAAGGTACCCACATTCTTAAAAGAAACTTTACTAAATCTCAAAACACACTTTGCACTGCATACACAATAATAGTGGGAGACTTCAGCACCCCACTCTCATCAATGGACAGATCATGGAAACAGAAACTAAGCAGAGACAAACTATCACGTTATGAACCAAATGGATTTAACAGATATCTATAGAACATTTCATTCTAAAACAAAAGAGTATACCTTCTTCTCAGCATCTCATGGCACCTTCTCCAAAATTGACCATATGATTGGTCACAAAACAGGCCTCAACAAATACAAGAAGATTGAAATAATCCCATGCATCCTTTCAAGTCACCATGGACTAAGGCTGATCTGCAATAACAACAAAAATGACAGAAAGCCCACATATACATGGAAGCTGAATAACGCTTTACTCAATGATAACTTTGTCAAGGAAGAAATAAAGAAAGAAATTAAAGACTTGTCAGAATTTAATAAAAATAAAGGCACAATATACCCAAATATATGGACACAATGTAAGCAGGGCTAAGAATAAAACTCATACCTCTGACTGTCTCCAAAAAGAAACTGAAGAAAGCATACACTAGCAGCTTGACAGCACATCTGAAAGCTCTACAACAAAAATAAGCGTACACAAAAGAGTAGTAAACTGCAGGAAATAATCGAATTCAGGACTGAAATCAACCAAGTGGAAACAAATAGAACTATACAAAGTATTAACAAAATCAGGATCTAGTTCTTTGAGAAAATCAACAAGATAGATAAACTCTTAGCCAGACTAACCAGAGGGCATATAGAGTATCCAATTTAACAAAGTCAGAAATGAAAAGGGAGAGATAAACAACAGAAACTGAGGAAATTCAAACAATCACCAGATTCTACTACAAAATCGTATACTCAACAAAATTGGAAAATCTGGATGAAATGAACAATTTTCAAGACGGATACCAGGTACCAAAGTTAAACCAGGATCAGATAAACCACCTAAACAGTCCCATAACCCCTAAAAAACCAGAAGCAGTCATTAAAAGTCTCCCAATCAAAAAAAGTCCCAGACCAGATGGGTTTAGTGCAGAATTATATCAGATCTTCAAAGAATACTTAATACCAATACTCTTCAAACTACTTCACAAAAAAAGAAACAAAGGAACACTACACAATTCATTCTATGATGTCGCAATTATGGTCATACCTAAACCACACAAAAACCCAACAAAGAAAGAGAACTTCAGACCAATTTCCCTTATGAATATTGATACAAAATTACTCAATAAAATCTAAGAAACTGAATCCAAGAATACATCAAAATGATCATCCATCATGATCAAGTAGGCTTTATCCCAGGGATGCAGGGATGGTTCAAAATATGGAAATCCATCAATGTAACCCACTGTATAAACAAACTTAAAGATAAGAACCACATGGTCATTTCATTAGATGCTGAGAGAGCATTTGACAAAATTCAATACCCCTTCATGGCAAAAGTTTTGAAAAGATCAAGAATTCAAGACCCATACCTAAACATAGTAAAAGTAATATACAGCAAACCAGTAGCCAACATCAAACTAAATAGAGAAAAACTTGAAGCAATCCCACTAAAATCGGGAACTAGACAAGGCTGCCCACTCTCTCCCTACATATTCAATATAGTACTCCAAGTCCTAGCCAGAGCAATTAGACAACAAAAGGAGGTCAAAGAGATACAAATTGGAAAAGAAGAAGTCAAATTATCATTATTTGCAGGTGATATGATTGTATCATGGCTGATAAACAACTTCAGCACACTGGCTGGATATAAAATTAACTCAAACAAATCAGTAGCCTTCCTCTACTGCAAAGATAAACAAGCTGAGAAAGAAATTAGGGAAATGACACCCTTTACAATAGTCACAAATAATATCAAACACCTTGATGTGGCTCTAATCAAGCAAGTGAAAGAGCTGTATGGCAAGAACTTCAAGTCTCTGAAGAAAGAAATTGAAGAAGATCTCTCATGCACATGACTTGGCAGAATTAATATTGTAAAAATGGCAATCTTGCCAAAAGCAATCTCCAGATTCAATGTAATCCCCATCAAAATTTTAACTCAATTCTTCACAGAGTTAAAAATAGCAATTTGCAAATTCATTTGGAATAACAAAAAACCCAGGATAGTGAAAACTATTCCTAACAATAAAGGAACTTCTGGGTGACTTACCATCCCTGACCTCAGGTTCTATTACAGAGCAAATCATGCAAAAAACTGTATGGTATTGGTACACAGACAAGCAGGTAAACCAATGAATAAATTTGAAAACCCAGAAATGAACCCACCTCTGGTCACTTGATCTTTGACAAATGAGCTAAAGCCATCCAGTGGAAAAAAAAGACATCATTTTCAACAAATGCTGGTTTAACTTGTGCTCAGCATGTAGGAGAATGCAAATGGATCCATTCTTATCTTCTTGTACAAAGCTCAAGTCCAAGTGGATCAAGAACCACCACATAAAACCAGATGAACTCAAACGAATAGAAGAAAAATCAGGGAAGAGTCTTGAACACATAGGCACAGGGAAAATTTTCCTGAATAGAACACCAATGACTTACGCTCTAAGATCAAGAATTCACAAATAAGACCTCATAAAATTGCAAAGTTTCTGTATGGCAAAAGACACTGTCAATGGGACAAAAATGGAAACCAAAAGATTGGGAAAAGATCTTGACCAATCCTGCATTCAATAGAGGGCTAAATATATGCAAAGAACACAAGAAGTTAGACTCCAGAGAAAAAGTAACCCTATTAAGAATGGGGTACAGAGATAAACAAAGAATTCTCAACTGAGGAATGCCTGAGAAACACCTAAATAAATGTTCACCATTCTTAGTCATACAATACAAATCAAAACAACCCTGAGATTCCACCTCACACCAGTCAGAATAGCTAAGATCAAAAACTCCAGCAAGAGCAGATGCTGGCAAGGTTGTGGAGAAAGAGGAACACTCCTCCATTGTTGGTGGGATTGCAGACTGGTACAACCATTCTGGAAATCAGTCTGGAGGTTCCTCAGAAAATTGGACATTGAACTACCTGAGGACCCAGCTATACCTCTCTTGGGCATATACCCAAAAGATACTCCAACATATAACAAGGACACATGGTCCATATGTTCATACCAGCCTTATTTATAATAGCCAGAGGCTGGAACGAACCCAGATGCCCTTCAACAGAAGAATGGATACAGAAAATGTGGTCCATTTACACAATGGAATACTACTCAGCTATTAAAAATAATGAGTTCATGAAATTCATAGGCAAATGGATGTAAGTGGAAAATGTCATCCTGAGTGAGGTAACACGATCACAGAAAAACACACATGGTATGCATTCACTGATAAGTGAATATTAGCCCCAAAGCTCAGATTACCCAAGATACAATCCACAGACCACATGAAGCTCAAGAAGAAGGACAACCAAAGTGAGGATGCTTCAGCCCTTCTTAGAAAGAGGAACAAAAATATTCATAGGAGTAGATATGGTGTCAAAGTTTGGAGCAGAGACTGAAGGGAAGGCCATCCAAAGACTGCCCCACCTGGGGACCCAAACTTATATACAGACACCAAACTCAGACAATATTGCCGATGCCAAGAAGTGCATGCTGCCAGGAGCCTGATATAGCCATCTCTTGAGAGGCTCTGCCAGAGCCTGACAAATACAGAGGCTGATTCACACAGCCAACCATTGAACTGAGAACAGGGTCCCCAATGAAGGAGTTAGAAAAAGGATTGAAGGAGCTGAAGGGGTTTGCAACCCCATAGGAAGAACAGTACCAACCAACCAGAGCTCCCAGGGACTAAACCACCACCCAAAGAGTAAACACGGACAAACCCATGTCTCGAGCTGCATATGTAGCAGAAGATGTCCTTGTTGGGCATAAATGGGAGGAGAAGCCCTTGGTCCTGCCAAGAATTATGTGTATGTAAATGGCTTATATGTGAATTATATGTATTAGACATATATTACATAGATAGTTGACAGTATGATGCTGTTTGACTTTTACAAATATCTTTGCTGTTATTTAACTCCCCTTCTTCTGTATTTATCTTCCTATGGTTCCTAACTAGAGCCCCTCATTTTCTCAATTCCCCCTCCAACGATCACATGTACCCTGCTATCACCCCTCTATTGTTCATCACTCCTGCAGTAATCCCTTCTTATTTTCCCAGTTTCTGTGGGAAAGATTTTTGATTTTGGGGAAGAAAAAGATAGTGGGATGAGACCAAAAATTAAAAAAAAAAAAGGTAATACGAATGATTACCTTTCTCATAGCTGCGGAGAAAATGTTGTTAAATATTGCCGTGTGGGAATCAGAAGTGTGACAAAATAGTTTTTATTTTACTCTAAGTCAGTGAATATAGTAGAGGTATTTTATAACTATGATACAATTTCTTTTATATTGACCCATTGTGTGCATAATTTGTCATCTTTAAAAGATGATGGTCATAAATGTATTGCCCTTGTGCTCCCTAAAATACCCTAATTGACATCAACTGCAGGATGTGTCCATATTGAACAAAATTGTAGGAACCAAATAAGCACAATTAATCTTCAATCACTGAAGTCTGTGTGGAGGATGGGATTTCTGATGGTGAACTTTAGTAAATTTCTGATCCTGAGAGATGGACGCTATACAAGGTCACAAGGGTCATCTAAAGTCAACCTCCTCATCTAACAAATCAGAACGCTGGATCCCATAGGATGGTAGGATGGTTTCTAAGATCACATACTTCTTTAGATGTAGAACAGGCATAAAATCCCAGACCCCCTGACTACACAAATGGTGCTTCTAACAGGGATTGTCAATTGTTTTTAAATAGGAAGACTTCAATCTAACAAGCAATAAGTTCCCCAAAATATAAATACAAACCACAAGGCAGCTGAGAGAACAAGCAATCGGAATCTTAATGAAATCAGGATGGGCTTAATGAAAATGAAGAAGCCAGGCTAATGGTGACAGGCAGAAATTAGTAAGCAATGAGTTACATACCAGAATAATTTCCCCACATTTGCATTTTACTGGCTTAAGTGGGACTTGGCATGGAGTGAGAGCTTTATATAGACAGATGCCTCTTGTACTTCTCTGAGATGCCACTTTGAGATTCTGGGAAGAACCCATCAATTCCGTGAAGCAGAAGGGACGAACACAAATACAAATGGGCAATCGCATTAATTTGAGGAAACCTAGGGGTGACTAGACTGTTCTAAAAACAGAAAAAAAACATTTAGACCTCAAAACTCAACTTTAGCAATCTAGTTTGTACAAACTAAAAGAAATTGTGGGTGGGGTGGTTGGCAATGTGCTTATCTGTCCTTTGTAAGGAACAATCATTTTTATACAAGACTCTCTGACAAAATCATGCCTGTTGTTACTGCCTTGTTAGAGCATTCTTTGAAAAATGTATCTGCAAATTAAGACATTCACCCACCATGGTTAAAAAAAATATTTTTACCACAATCCATATAAGTATTGAGAAATGTTTTAAAATATAAGTTCTACCTCCTGAGTTTTAAAACAAAGACATGAAATAAAGGACCCTAGACCTATTTGCAATTCAAACATTAATATGATCAATAGAACAAACTCTTGCACAAATTTCAATGTTCATGGCTCTGAGTGAATGGTAAGGTAAAATCATAAATATTCCCAGCAGGACCATCATCTCAGTACTGACAACATCTACTTGTATACAGTCCAATTTCACCATCACAACTTATATCGCCTGATATGCATATTTAACTATATAAGATACAGAAGTCAAAACAGTATGGACGTTTTATGAAATACATGAATATATGAAGTACAATGGGAAATACAGAGCTCCTGTTATTTATTTAGACTTAGGAAGGTTTTCTTTTACTTTTTTTGTGTCAGTATAATTCTGGAAAAGGAAAAAGGGTTTTGAAACAAGTGGTGCTGAACAACTGGATGTCTGCATGGGGAAAATGAATTTTGATATTTATCCACATTATATACAAAAGCCACATCTCAGTGGAACAGCCAGCTGGACATGAAATTCAAAACTCTGAAAGTTCTAGATGGAAACATGGAAAGAAATCTTTGTAAGCTTGAAACAGGTAAAGGTTTATTTAATAGAACAGCCTAAATCTGAGCCGTTTTTATTTGTTTAAATTGGATATTTTCTTTAAAGTGAGGATTCGGAGTGTTTAAAAAAATTAAAGTTTCCTTTACAAAAACACTACTAATAAAATTGTCAACCCCAAATGCTATTTATAAAAGAGAAACTCAACCCCAATCTGAAAACATTAATAATCGCACATATATCTGCTAAAGAACTTATGTCTATAAACCTTATAACGTAATGAAAAGATAAACCAAATAAAAATAATTGAGGGGTAGACAGATAGCTAAGCAGTTACAAGTATTATCTGCTCTTCACAGACCCAAGTTCAAATCCCAGCACCCACATGGAAGCCTACAACCATCTGTAATTCTAGTCCAAGGGGATCTGACACCCTCTTCTGGCTCTGTTGGCAATACGTATATGTGGTGCACAAACATACAATCACGTTGGCATATCAAGTTGCAAAAGGACTAGGTGCATTTTCTTCTACTGAGGCCAGACAAGGCTGCCCAGTTAGGAGAAAAGAATCCAAAATTAAGCAACAGAGTCAGAGATAGCCCTTGCTCTTGCTGTTAGGAGTCCCACATGAAGATCAACACCAAGTTGCACATCTCTTGCATGTAGGAAGTTTAGGTCAGTCCCATGCATGCTCTCTGGTTGATGGTTCAGTCTCAGTGACCCCCTATGAGCCCAGGTTGAAACTAGAACTTTTATACCTCATTTAGGTCAAAATAAATGGAATGTCCTTGCACTCCTAAGTAACTGTTGATGTGAAATAAGATGTGTTCATGCATGTTTGGTTCTACCCAAGGTCTCTGGGCTATCCAGTCTCCAGTTCCTGACCATCCAGTCAGTACACAGCATGAGCTTCCTCTCATGGTTTGGACCTCAAGTTAAACCAAAGTATATTCCGTTGTATTCATAGATCACAGCCTTGGCCTCCTGTAGTCAGAGAAGTTTCTCTGCAGCAGATGAAAGTGGGTGCTGAGACCCGCAGCCAGACATTATACAGAGACGGTCTAAATTGAGGGTCTCTACCAAGGCCCTCCCCTCAGAGCTCGGGGAACCTGCAGAAGGGATGGGGGGAAAACTAGAAGCCAAAAGTTTATAAATTCCCCTTCACAAAGAAGTCTCCCCTAGCTCCCTGATCTAAAGCAGTGACTTATATGTACTTTAAAAATAATGGCCATGTGTATAGAAAAATGTGTAAGCAAGCATAATTATTCGTATTAAGGTAGTACCATTTCTCCATACAAAATAAACACATAAAACAATTTTTACTTCTGTATAACAAACAAATAATCAAAAAATACAATTTAAAATAGCATCAAAATATCAAATTCCTGGAATAAAGTGATTATAAAAATGTATTGACAACTGACTGTGGTCAAGCATCCCTTTAAGGTCAAGACTAACCTACATGGAGAGCTCTAGGCCAAGCAAAGATATACAGCAAGACGCTCTCAAAACCAAACAAAACTGATTATGAGGAATTAAATAATATTTAAATAGAGAGAAAAAATCATTTTGATAAATTTGAAATGTGTTATGAAGATATTCATTCTTCACAAATGTGTGTATGGATTAAATCCTATCACACTTCCTCTCCTGCTCTCTGTCTTCCCGAGTTCACATAAATACTGGTGATGTCAATTCCATATGTAATAATAAATAATAAGAACCACTGAAATGAAAACACAAAGTAGGAACACTCACTGGACCCTCTGAGCAGCTGGCTAACACAGTGCAGTATTGCCTCAGGGTGAACAGTACGGCCAGAGTATGGAAGAACCATGGAAGATATATGACCACTTTTCATTATGAAAATCACACAACAGAACATGGGAGGAGAGAACAATCGTCCCAGAAACAATTCTAGGTCAACTGGGGAACCAAATGAGAGAAAAATTAATACCTATATTACTTAATTTTTTTTCAAAAAACATTAGGCAGATATGAATTTTTACATGTGAAATGACATAGTTCTTTGCTAAAAAAAGTTTGTATATGTCTTTGGGATATTGAAAAATTTCAAATGAAAACAAAGTTCTAATAACTCAAGTGATCTCTAAATTAAATTATGGTAACATTAGAAACCTCTATTGAAAGTTCTTGGTTTCTTTAAGCAAGTTTCAGATATTGCATAAAATATCTCTGATTTTTATAATCCACAAAAATCCTATGTATGGACAAAACATACCGCACATCAATATTAAAGAGACAATGCTACAGAATGGAGCAGTTGTTTCAGAAACCAAATTTTCCAATAAAGTTATGAACACTGTCTAAACTCAATAGTAAATCAAGAAAATGCCAGCTATGATCAAAAATCCATATGACCATAAAGCTCCCAGAATGATAGAAATTTAAAAGACTGATAATACCATTTTGATGATTCACTAACCTGACGATAGCTTGATTGTGTAGTGTCAATATTAAAAATAAAACTAAGCTTAAAACTAAATGGTAAGGAAGTCACTTAAGAAAGGGTACAAAACATTCTAATGAATTCTAATGAAGGTACAAATGTCTAATATATGCTTTATACAATTTGGAAGTTTCGGTCAAAATGCTTCCATCAATACAAATTTACTAATCTAGCACAGTTTCAATGTAGCTTCTTTTTGAGAAGGAATACATACAATTATTTAAGATTTGCTAAATTTTTATAGTGTGTCTTTGTTAGAAAAGTTAATTATGAAAGGAGGGTGGTAAAAAGAATATATACCTTACCAGATGTTTAGAATTACTTTAAAACTATTGCAATACACCATTATGAAAATTCAAATAGATCTATGGAACAAGATCAAGCCCAGAAATAAATCCACAGAAATGGCATTTCAATTAGGTGGGAAATGGTTGGTGTGTTATTAAATGGTCCTGGCATTATTGGCTCTCTCTGCAAGGAAACAAGCTGCCTCCTTTACCTCTCACCATATGCCATGGTGAATTCCAGATGGATAAAGCTCACATGCAAAATATTTGTGAAGTTTTTAAAAAATTAGAAAATTCTGAGACTTTTCACAACCCTGAACAGAGAAAAATATTCCTGTGCGAAATGTACTTGTACAAAGCCATCATTTTCCCTTTTATAATTAGACCTTTTTATGCTATCAGTTTGTGCCATATTCATCCACCACCTTTCCTGACCCACCCACACCTTTATGTCCTCTTTGTCCACCTACCAAATCCCATTTGTGCTACCCATGGAGGCAAGGATGTGTATGGTTGACCTGCCAGAGGCAACTTTCTTAAAGAAACTGATTCGCTCTCTCCTGGCATCTACCAATTTCAAGAGTTACTCAGGTAGGACCTCCTCTGTCCATCCAGTCATAAATTTAAAGAAACATACTTTGTACCATAAAAAAACATATATGGTAAATCCACTATAAATCAAGAAAAGGCAAATGATCAAATGGGAAATTTTTTGTCTCATAGGATACTATACTTCGGAAGCAAAAAGATTGTATCTGAATTCAAAAGGTAATGGACGAATACATAGACAACAGGTAAATTAGCAGTTTACAAATGATGAAATCTAATTGGCCAATGAATGTGTGAAGATGCCTACCTAGAAAAGTGGAAGCTAAAGTTGCATTTTAACCACATCATCAAAATATAAAATATTTATGACATGTAAAACTTAGTAAAACCGAGATGTTTTCTCGTGTCTCTGGTGTAACTAGGTTGGTCAAGGCAGCTCTAATAACTCAAATAGTATGTAAACATAAAGAGTGTTTTATTCTGCAGAAATCCAGCATGCCAGGGTCTCCCATTACCAAGAGAAAGGAGAGAGAGAGAGAGAGAGAGAGAGAGAGAGAGAGAGAGAGAGAGAGAGAGAGAAAGAAGAGAAGTAAGCTTGCAGGCCTGCTTTTAAAGCACATTAGAGAATCCTGGGGTAGGTGACCTCTATGTTAACCTGTTGGGTCCGTCTCTATGGACATTCAAGTACTGGGGTAGGGAAGCTGGAAACTGACTGGGGAGGGCTGGAAACTGGTACTGAACAAGTAGCTGAGGGGGTCTGGAAACTGCTGCTGTCCCATTGTCCTTTCTTCAGGACAGGTGTCTGGGACATTCCATTACCTGGACATGAAGGCTAGAGCCTGGGTTTTGTTTTGTTTTTGTTTTTGTTTTTCTATTAATTATTGACTTGCCTGGGCTTGCCTCAACTTGCCCAGTTTTTAGGCCTAGTCTCAACTGCCAATTTTAAGTCAGTCATGGAATCAGCCTGGCCTTCTCAAAGCCTGCTGACAACTTCGACTAACACTAAGGACTAAGCAATTTCACTAAACAACTAAACAAAAGCAGTAGAAAATAATGATAAACACAAGGGTGATTGTTAAAACAATAAAACAGAAGAAAAAAGAAACTCCTGGAAGCAAATGATTGTCATTGACATAAAAATAGGTCGGCAGATTGTGAGGTATCGGTTGCACAAGGACAGCTGTTGAAAGAAATGAAAACAGGAAAAAGAAAAAAAGAGAAAAGAACAGACCTCGGTTAGTAACCATTCATCTCCAGGGATCACAGAGGCACATTGCTAAATTATACATAGTAATGCTTTTGCAAAAGAACAAACAAGGCCCTAAATATGCACAGACACTTGTGAACACTGAGAAAGCTGTGGAAGTTTAACACCAACACTAGAGGAAGATAGAAGTAAAGCACTTCAAGATACAGGGATAGGCAAGGAGTTTCGGAAATACAAACTTGTAGCAGAGAAAATGCTCCCAGGAATCGGCGAACAGGATACCATGAGATTCAAAAGCTTCTACTCAGGAAAGATCAGAGTGAAGACACAGCATCCAGGATAGGAAAAGAAACCACCAGCTAAACATCAGACAGGTAATTAATATCTAGGATATGTAAACAATGCAAAGATAACAGCAGAAATACAGTCAATAATTAGACCAATGAATTGAAGAGACAGTTTATCGAAAGAAGAATTATAAATGGCTAATAAAGACTTGAAAATGTGCTCGTACCTACAGGAAAATGCAAAAAAACTGCTGTGAGGCTTTGTCTCACCCCTATCAGGATAGTGATCAGCAAGGAAATGAGAGACAACAATGGCTGTCCAGGATGTGGGGAGAGTGAACCCCTCATTTATCACTGGGCACAGGAAATGGCAAAGTGTGTAGCAATGATGGAAATTCATATGGGGGTTTCTCAAAAAATTGAAAATGGAACTATCACAGGCCCACACCTATATCGCATTTGGGAGCATATCTGAAGGATTCTGAACCATCATACTATACACAGAGATACATCTGTGAGCTTACATGTTCTCATTCATGTCTGTTGCTACAGGCTTCCCAACAGGAAGGAAATGCAGTCAACCCGGGTGTCCATCAACAGACAAATGAATAAAGACACTGGGGCATGCATGAACAATATAATTTTATGCAGCTAGAAAGGAAAATGGAATTATGAAATTCTTCAAGAAAATGAATGCAATTGGTAATCAGTATGGTAATGGAATAAGCCACATTAAGCAGACAATTATTGCCTGTTTTCTCTGCTGTGTGGACTTCAAATTGTGTGTGTGTGCTCATGTGCGTGCACATGGGCATGTATATGTATGTGTACATGTGCATATATGTGGGTGTGCATCTGTGTGTGTGTATGTGTGTGCATATATGTCTGTGTGTGTATGTGTGTTTATGGGGTATTATGTATCTATTTATGTGTCTGAGAGTATAGGTAATGAAACTGCAAAGAAATCCTGAGAGAAGAAGAGATCTCAGGTAGGGTTGGGAATATGATGGGAGGCATGTGGAATGAGGTTTAACCAAAATTTGGGAGAAGGAAGGGAACCAGCCAGAAAGGATTCCCAGAGACAACAGTGGGGAAGGGGACTGATTAAGAGCAAGTATAATGACACTTAAATATGAAAAGTCACAAATGAAATCCATTGCTTTGTGTTCTAACCTTAAAAACTAATAAAAATAAAATAAAACACCCACAAGGACATAATGTTAATTTGAAATAGAACACAGGAGAAAAGTTATCCTTTAGTGTGCATTTCCAATGCCTCAGCGACTACACTTACCACATGTCTTGCAATTACAAACTTTTACTAAAGGATTTTTTTTTCCTAGAATATTTGTTGACTGGTTGAGAATGAAGTTTGACTTCATTGATTTTGGATATAAACTTTGCCACCATTCTTCTGTCCTAGATTTTTATTCATTTAGTTAATTAAGGCATCATGACAAGATGCTTGTGGAGGTCAAGGGACAACTTGGGAGAGTTGGTGGCTCCTTCCACCATGAGTGTTCTGGGGTCATTAGGTTTGACAGCCAAGGTCTTTAAGCACTGCAATCTCACCAGTCCATAGATTTTCTCTTACCCACGTTCTTCCCCCACTAGCATATTTTGTTCATTGATTCTTAAAGTAAACCATGTCTACTCATTCCTTTCTTCTGTCTTCCTTTTTTAAATTTTAAAATAGATTCTTCTTTCATATAAATATATCCCTGCCAGTGTCTCCTGCCTCCATTCCTCTTAATCCCTGCTCCAGCTCCTCTCCTCTCCAGATCCTCCCCCTCCAACCCCCGCATTTCCTCTTAAAGTTAACAGTCAAACAGGACCAAAAAAAAGATACAATAAGACAAGGCAAACATCCTTCATATTGAGGGCAGACAAGGCAACCCAATAGGAGGGAACAAATCTCAAGAGCAAGCAAAAGAGACAGAGAGATACACAGATACATGCATCCCCATAGTTAGGATGCCACAAAACACCAAGGTAACAGCTATAGCAATGCAGAGGACCGGGTGCAGACTCATGAAGGCCATGTGCTGGTCAATTCCATTTCTGTGAGCCCTGCTTAGTTGACTCCATGGGCCATGCTCTCCTAGTGTCTTACATCCCCTCTGACTCCTACAGCTTTTCCTCCCTTCTTCCCAAGCTCTGAGGGAAGAGATTTAATGAAAACCTCCAACTTAGTCTTTCTGTCTGTATAATGTCTGTCTATGGGGTTCTGCACCCACTCCCGTCTGCTGCTGACGGAAGCCTCTGTGATGATAACTGGACAAGGCACCAATCTACGAGTAGAGCAGAATATCATAAGGAATCATTGCATTGATTTTTCTCCCAGTCATGTATGGTTCTACCCTGGATATCTGGGCTATCCAACCCCTGGTTTCAGGTCATCTGGTAGAAATGTCATGGCCTCAAGTTAAGCCAATAATCATTGGCTGGCTGCTCCCACCCACATATTCTGTGCTATTATTGCTCCAAAATCCATTAGCCATCCTTTTTCTTCATGTTGATAGTCTCTCTCTTATTGGTAACACTGAATGCCTCTGCAAATTCAGAGATGGATAGAAGGCAGATATAGAAATCAACATCAAGATAGTGTGAAAAAAACTTACTGTCCATGTACACCAAAGTACATTTTAAAATATGAAAAATGATCACCTACCTGGGACAACCCTCAGATCTGAAATCTGAGGAGAGGATTCATTTGGCAAGTGACATTGCACATTACCCAACCCCCCACTCGACAACGTTAAATTCATTATGTTTTAAAATAAACCACAAGAACTTGGTAGCATGTGTCTTATCCACAGCACTATGGAGGAGAGGTAGGTGTCGTTCTATGAGTTCAAGGCCAGCCTGGTGTACAAAATGAGTTCCAGACCAAACAGAGACATACAGGGTGATCTTGCTAAAAGTAAAAGCAAAAATTAATAAACCAGGCCAACTATAAAAGACTTTTACAATAACATTGTACTTACAATAAAATCTTACATCTAGCAAAAGGAGTATAAAGATATTACTTAAACTAAAACAAACAGCCAATAAAAGTGAGTGTTACGAATGAATTCAAACTCAGGAGGGAAGTAGAGTTCCACACAATGCTACCTTCTCCTCCTCTAAGGCTTTGAGGTGTACGCTTTATTCTACATGAGACAGGCAGCGCCCAGCTCCTCTGACTCTTGGAAACATTGAACCTTCGGCAGCAGCACAGACTTCAGTCTTAGACGCAGTGAAAGGTGACTGCTGCTGGAAGAAAACCTGGAAGGATTATGTTCCTCTCTGCTCACTTCTCTCATCACACCACAGAATATGGCGGCCTTAGAGACATACGCAAATGAGTGGCGAGATCACTTTAGAGTTGGGTAAACAAGCGTTTTTGGCTAGGTCATCTTCCAGCATGTAGACATGAATTACACAGTAATGGAGAAAACATACTATTTGTCTTGCATGATCAGACTTACTAAACCTGTCTGATGCCTATATCCACCTCAGCTTCTTACTACTGGGGACTGGCTCAGAGTAGTGTAATTATGTAAGGTGATCAAAACCTCACAGCTACTAAGCTGTCTTTCCTCTTCGTAATTCTCCCTAACACAATCTCTTCAAATGAGCAGCAAGCAAATATTTGTTGAGTTTCTGCAAACATAAATTAGGACCACCTAAAAGTTGTGCAATAAAAATGCTGCCTTAAACATAGACATGACAAATTTGCTATTGGAAGAAATTCTGAAACGAATTCTTTTCCGTGCATATAAATACTCTTGTAAGTGTTAGGCTTGAATTTCTAAATACTTCTATATATTTTCACATGGTGACAAGAAACAAAACATGCTCTCTTCACAGCAGCCTGAGAAGTCGCTGCAGTAAACCTATCAAATCTAGCAGTAACTTAGGAAATGCTTAGTCCTTATATTCCACCGTATAACATTCCTACATGGTCTTTCTAACTGTAATAGGTCAGGACAGTTAGCTCAACCCAACCCTTCCTGGAAGTCTTGTTAGGTCTGACTTGCTTTTCACACCTCCTCTACCTTTCTTTAGGTCTTTGATTTATTGATTAAAGCTCCTTTCTCGGCTGCATGTACCACCTGTTTCTAATTGTCTAAATTGTCTAAGGGTCTAAATGTCGAGCATCCATATCGATAAACTGCTGTATAAATACTTTCAAGCCTTCCTGTAGAGCCTCTGTCAGACTCTCCTAGTAGATTTCCATCTCTGGAGGTCTAATTTCTAAGCATCCCTTACTATGCATTATTAGAAAAACAGAATGTTCAGCTGTGATCTGAGAGAAGACTCAACACTTATAAAAGAAATCAAGAAAATCACAGTGCACTTGGGAGAAGGGATGTGGGCTATCACAACACAGCCCCTCCTTCCTGACTGTATCCCAGACCTTTGCTTTCTTTGAGACATGATACTCAGCTTGGAAAACACCCTCACATTAATGTAACACTCCTTTCAACATGTATTCAGGGTGCAATATGTTACAGTCACAAGAAAGAACAACAGGATCAAAAGCCAGAGTCTCTGTCTCTAGGAACTCACAGTTCAACAAAGGGGCTGAGGGTGGGGGTCATCCGGTTACCTCATGGCTAGATGTGCCAAAGGCATTAGCAAATAACGGAAACATTTAAGTTGCTCTCAAATGAATCTTTGCAGAAAAACTAGCAGCTCGTGTTTTCATGTGCTACTCCCAAAACATGTTTGCAGTGGCCTGCACATAGGCTGAAGGACCCCTGTCCCCATTTGGCTCTGATTGGGAAATAAGGTTGCTAATGACCAGTGGTTGGGCAAGGGGAAAGAGGTGGGACTTTTAGGATTCCTTGGAAAGAAATGTAGAGGGAAAGCAGGGATTCCTCCACAAGAGGGGCATGGGACAGATCACACCATGAAGGAGCAGGAGGATGAGAGAGCCTAAATGTAGGTGCAAAGGGAGAGTGGTTCCATGGGAGGGCCACCCAGAAGGAAACAGGGCAGCAAAGAAAATATAAACTTAGAAAGTGATAACTTAGGAATACCAGAGGGGAGTGTCTGCTATTCGCAGGGAGATTTGGAAATGGCCCAACCATTGAGCTAGCTAAGGCAAATTAAAAATAATGCTGTGCGTGTGTATTTCATTCATGAATCCAGAACTCTTGGATGGGTGCAAAGCCGCATACACCTGCGAGAGTGCAGAGTGGCTTTTTAACAATTACTGCTCCCCAAAACACATGAATCACACATATGAGAGATTGGAACTTATGGAGGTTAAGTCAGTATTAAGATGAGTCTTCAACTGTTACTCTAGAGCTGAGTTGACTGTTAGTTGCCAAAGTTCTTACTGCACAAGTATGAGTAGTGATATTGAAGTCCTCTTCTCCCACAAAAGGTTAGGCCAGTGTAAAGCCTCTGTAAGTCCATCTCTGGGAGGTCAGACACAGAAAGATCCTGGAGTTCAACGGAGAACTGCAGTTTTCTCATCAACCTGAAAACACATGTAACCGTCCCATTTAACCTCAAAGTTAAAGCATCCAGAATTCTATCTGGGAGGATCGAGCAGAGAGAGAAAGAGAAGGAGAGGAAGCATCTGCTTCCCATCAGAGTTCCATCGGCCAGTAGCAACATTTTCATCGGTATTAAGGAGAATTTTAAACAACAGTGCGTTGAATACATTCCTTTCGGATAAGAGAATATCAACAAGCACTGCCAAGAATGTTTGGGGGAGTTTGTATATGTGGTTGGACTTGCTGTTGCTGTTACTATGGTGGTTGCTTCTCTGTGGATCTCAGATCCTCCCAGGTGAAACTCTGGGATGAGAGTTGCTAGCTGAGACCAACTTCCTGCTACATCTTACCCATGAGCCTGAGTGCAGAAGGGAGCCTCTCATGGTTCCCATTGGGTAACCCCGTACACTTTTTTGAAACTTTAAAATATGTATCCTTTAATAAGAAAAAAAAAACTTTGTGCTGTTCTCTCTCTCTCTCTCTCTCTCTCTCTCTCTCTCTCTCTCTGTCTCTCTCTCTCTGCCTCTCTCTCTGTCTCTCTCTCTGTCTCTCTCTCTGTCTCTGTCTCTGTCTCTGTCTGTCTCTGTCTCTGTCTCTGTCTCTGTCTCTCTCTCTCTCTCTCTGTGTGTGTGTGTGTGTGTGTGTGTGTGTGTGTGTGTGTGACATATCCTTGTGGGTAAATACAACTATGAGAGTGCCATGGTCACATGTAAAGGCACATGTACAAAAGACACCCTCAGATGCCAGTCCTTGTGTAGTACCAGGTCTCTTGCTTTCTCCTACATTGTGGGACAGGTTAACTGGTCTATGAGCGTCCACTCATTCTCTTGTCTCTATCACTCATCTCTGTGTATAAACCCTGGGATCACAGACCCACGTGCTACCATGTCTGTCTTCTCCTGGGTCCTAAGATTGGAAATAAGAACGTCTCACTTGTACGGCAGGCACTTGACTCACTGACCTATATCCCCAGTCCTCGCCATGTGACTTATAAGTAAGAATTTCAGGTTAGATATTACTTAAGGATGAATTCTGCAAAACTGACTTTTCCCATACATAACAATTATTCTATATGATTATTCTATATTATTATTCTATATTGATACTATTGCTTGTGTAAACTTGTTTACTGGTTGTACGACCTCATAAGCATTAAATAATAAACATGAAAAGTAAAAATAGGGTTTCCTCAGAAATCTTCAACCTCTTGAATAATTTGCAACAAATAATGACCTGAAAATACTGAGTTCCGCATCACTTGGGGAAAAAAATGGACTAGTGTTTACCCAGGATTTTATTGATAGTGATTCAGGATTCTGTGAATCTCCTCACGGAAATAATGAATGATCAGAGTTTAATTTGAGGTGCCAGTCTCCAACTTGCCCCCGTTGTGTTATTTCCATTGTGGCAAACCTCCATGTATATTCAAAGACCCCAGAACTTGTCACCTACATGATCACACTTCCTCTTCAAATCATAGAAACTACGAGTGCCCAAGCAGGAGAATAATTGAGTCTCAATTTCCTATAGACAAGACATTTCCAAATCCCACCATTGAAAGTCTGATTGGACCTGCCACAATTCAATGATTCTAGTGCTGGAATAGTCTTAGCGTGAGCTGAGAGCACTGCCGTATATTCTGATGGGATGCACTGGACAGCACCTCTATTCTTATAATCCTATAGAAGAAGGCGTCCCTACCCAGGCAAATCCCATTATCGATGCTGCATCCATGCTTTGCCTCCATATAAGCTGCCTGAGTATTAAAATATCGACCACAAGATTGGAAGTCAGAGCTACTGCTGTGGTACAGTCTCACCACGTATTAATCCTAGGGCTGAAAAACCGTATGCAACCTAGCCGTCACATTCGTCATGAAGCTTCATGGGAGAATTTATGGAAACCTCTCCTTGCTGTGTCTCGGATGAAATAAGAGCTTACAGAGCTGCTGGCTGACTTCCCTTCTCTTCTTTTCCCTCCTTGATCGTTCACATCATCTGTGGGAGCCTTAAAACACTCTTTAATAAGATAAAAGTCCGGATCTCTGAACCACCGAGGAAACTGTCCAAGGCAGGAAACAGAATTGGTGCTCTGGTGGGCAACCCACACTGTAATTGTACCCTCCTAGCGTATCATTTCTTCCACTGAAGCAGGGTTCCCTATGCGAAGAGCGGTGGGAATGTGGCCACCTACACAGGGTGGATCTTTCATAACCCTAGTGCTGACCGCAGCCTGCCTCAGAATTAGACCTTATGTAAAGCCACAGATATTCTGCTGTTCAAGGGCTTATCCCCAAGCTAATCCACGGCATTGTTCGGAAGTAGCCTTCTAGTGTGTTCCTTTACTGTTCCGTTCTTCCTTTGCTTATGAAGAGCTGCTGGGAATTAACAGGAACTTCCAGCCACCCTTTGGAAAATCCCTTTAGAAGGGCTGAGAAGATGCGCCTAACCCTCAAGAGACTGGAGGCCCCAGGAAGTTTAGAGGTCTGGTGAGGTGGGTGGGCAAGGGACATCCTTGCATAGACAGGGTTGGGGGGAGTTCGGAGGGTGGGGCGGGGAAGGAGGTATGGGATGTGGAACTCTCAGGGGAGGGAAGGGGGTGGAACGGGAAGGGAATAAAATCTGGAGTGTAAAAATAAATAAATATTAAAAAAAAGATTATTGCACCAAGCAGAAAGCAAGTGAGACTCTGAACTACATATTAAAAAAAAAAAAAGTGTGGGGTGGGGCCCTGCTGGTGAAACAGTTCATCAGGCAAAGGCATTTGCGACCAAATCTGATGACCCAAGATCCAAATCTCCGGGACCCACATGTTAGGAAAAGAGATCCAATGCCAGAAAGCTGTCCCCTGACTCCCACACACATGCTGTAAAACACACACACACACACACACACACACACACACACACACACACACACACACATAGGTGTAATAATAATTCCTTTAGTAAGTTCAAGTGATGGAAGAAAAAAAAAAAAACACCTGAGAAATTAGGAATCTTTGAGAAGGTGCCGGAGGCTTTTTTCTGTCTGCTTATTAAACCTCAGACCTAGTTATCAGCAAGTCCCTCCCTGTTAGGTGAATGAGAAATGAACCGCAAGGTACCTTCTGGCTCTAAGTTTGTATGATTTAAAGAGAAGCGGGGCTTCCTTAAGAGCTAGGCTTTTTAATGATGTGAGAAGTGGCTCTGAACCCTTAAGCTCTTCTTCAGAAATTCATTTCAAGGGACTGATTCGTGCTTTTCAGTATTCATCAAAGCATGGACCCGGTCTGACCCAGTGAGAGCAAGTTTCTATTCAGGAACATACCCTTCTGATGCGCGCTGCCTGTGAAGCATGGAGCCTTAAACGAGGTTCGCAACATTGGTGTAGGTCGATAGGAAATGTTTAAAGCAGATCAAATGTTCCTTAACCTCTTCATCCCGGCCTTGAGTAAGGAATCTGGTGAAACATTCCTCCGGTCTTCCTCGCCAATTTCATTAACATTCACTTTCCCACATCAGCACTGGGACTCCATCTGGCTTTGAACCTGTGTAGGTGTTGTTCATGTTGCCACAGTCTTGCCACAGTCTTTGTAAATTCCCATGTGCATCAGTCCTGTTGTGTCTGAGAGATATCAATTTCGCGCTGTCCTCCATTCCCACTGGCCCTTAGAATCTTTTCACCTCCTCTTCCACAGGGTTCCTGAACCTTGAGGGAAGGGATTTGATGGAGACCTCCATTAGGACTGAATGTTCCAACATCTCTGATTGCACATGGTCCAATTAC
Organism: Rattus rattus; assembly: GCF_011064425.1. NCBI lineage: Eukaryota > Metazoa > Chordata > Mammalia > Rodentia > Muridae > Rattus > Rattus rattus. The sequence continues at coordinate 21,949,551 of NC_046165.1, forward strand.
GAATATCTGGGTTAGTCCCCATCTGCTGTAGAAGAAGCTTCCCTGACAATGGGTGAACATGTCGTCAGTCTAAATTCTTAACCTGGGTTCATCTTAAATTCTTTGTTAAGTCAGACCTCTGAGCTACATTTGACAATCCAACCCACATAACATTTATAGCTCAGGTTTGGACAGCCTTCTTCAAGGAGCCCAGTTATGAGAAGAGGCAAGTAGAATATAACAGGCTGAGAATTGATTTAAGGGATATATATATAATATATTTATTTAACATTCATAATTACCAGATAGAATAGCAATTAATATCCCTGTACTATCACTGTGGAAACTGAGGCAGAGCAAGCTTCTCGAGGCTACTCATCTCAATCCTAAGATACAGAGACAGTACAGCTTCGAGGTCAAATGTTGCCCTAGCAAAGGACCAAGTAAGACAGATTTACAATGGACACACGTCTATACATTCTAATTTAGATACAGTGAAATGGGTTGAGCCTGGAGACAGAGGTCTGCTGGGACAAGCACAGGCTGGCTCCTAAGAGCCAATTGCAAGATCTGGGGGAAATCTCATCAGACAGTTAACTTTACAATTTCATGCTGGCCAGTTTGTAATTGTCCATGACGCACCATTGATGCACCGTCAGCAATCGCAGTTAATCAGACTCTGCCCTCAACCCCTAAACCCACTGAGCCAGTGGATAACTGCGGAGCTGCTCACCGATAAGCGAAGTACGTTTTGAAATCTTTCTGTTGATTCTAATATCTGGACATGGTCATTCCTGGCAATCTGTTAACACTCATTAGAGAGAGAAGAGAGGTGAGAGCAGGTGTGCTGTTCACTTTCTGATCTACAGTTTGCTTGACAAGACAATCCCGAGGGAAGGACCAGAGGCTGTATCTAGCTGCGTAGAGCTCTTGCTTAGCATGCGTGAAACCTACTTTTATTCGTAATTCATGTGCTTAATCTTTACCCCAGCTTGAATTCACATTAATATTTTATGTGTTCATATTCAATGATTGATTTTTTTAAGATTTATTTTATTTTTAATTAAGTGTGGATAGGGGAGGGGTGACATAGGCGTGTGAGTACAATTCTGCACAGAATCCAGAAGGAATCTGGAAATAGAGCCAGTCTTAAGGCCTGTGATGTGGATATTAGGAACCCAAATAGGGACCTCTGCAAGAGAAGTTCATGTTTTTAAGCATTTTGCTAGTGTCCTTAACTTGTAAATTGTCCTTTTGGGGACTAGAGAGAGGACTTGGTAAGACTTAGTTAAGACTTGGTACTTGTTGCTTTTGCAAGAACCTATGTCCTGTTCCCAGCACCCTCCCACTTGGTGTCCCACAAGTATCTGTTACTTCAGATTCAGATACTCTCTTCTAATAGCCCTTGGAACCAAATATGCCTGTTTATATTCAGGCATAACACGTAACACATATGGGTAGAATAACATAAATGAAGTAAACGTCTAAAAACATATACATAATTAAATACTTTTAACCTTCCATTTGAAATTTCATTGGGATTTTCCCTTCATTTTTAAAGATTGGCTTTTTGATTATTTTAAAGTGTGTGTGTGTGTGTGTGTGTGTGTGTGTGTGTGTGTGTGTGTGTGTGTGTGTGTGCATGTGAATGCAAGGGCCTTGCAAAGGGAAGAGGCATTGCATCTCCTGAATCTGGAGTTACTTATGATTGTGAGCACCTGACACGGGTGCTGGGTCCTCTGGAAGAGCAGCAAGAAATATATATATATACCCTGAGATTCTCTTCTCTTTCATACAGGTCTGTAAAGACTACAGAAAGAGAACAATCCATCACAAAGATGATAGATAAGGAAATTACTTTGTGACCTATATTGTGATCTATTTCATGAACACATAAATTTAGTAGTGTTCGTGTGTGTACATGTGTTCACAGTGTATGCATTCACATATGTGGAGACTAGAAGACAGCCTTGGGTGCTGCTCCACATTTGAAATTTTGAGACAGGACCTCTTAATGCCCCGGAACTTGCCGAGAAGGCTTAGCTCGACAGCCACTGAGCCGCAGGGATCATCATATTTTTTTTTTTCACTAAGCTCTGGGACAACCATGTACCAGCAGGCCCTCATGCTCGCAATGAAGTTGTGCACACAGCCCATGAGTTTAATAGTTTAAAACAATAGTCGCTTGTTATGTCTTATCTTTCCAGTGAGTTGGAAGCTCACAGCATATTGGAGGATGACTTATCCCTGCCCCTCTATGTCAAAGGCCTTGGCAGGAAGACTTAAAGACAACACACAGAATCATCTACACATTTGTCCACTCACACATTCAACACTGGATTCTGCCTGTCAGATGACTCCTGAGGTAGAGTTATTAGCCAGAGCCCTTACAGATGGCTACAACCCTGGCGTGGTATCCCATACCACTATTGTGGGTATATTCTAAACATGTGCTACAAAACAGAGAAACTGAGAAGGAAGAAAGAACAGAAAACAAGAAAAATGACAAACAGATACAGGGAGGACGATGATGGGAAGTCCTCGTATTCAGAGCTCACACTGTATTGAAATTGTAGCGTTGCTGACACATTATATTGGTCAGAGCACTTTCCTACAGTTTATGTGTGTGTTTTCATTTATTAATTTATTATTTATTTATTCACTTTACATCCTGGTTACTGCTCCCCTCCCTCCTCTCTACCCAGTCCCACCCTCATAATCTCCCCCCTACCCATTATCTCCTCCACTTTTCCTCAGAAGAGGAGAATCCCCACCCCTTGGGTACCTGCCTTCCCTAAGACATCAAGTTACAGCAGGACTAAGCACACCCTCGGCCACTGAGGACCATGCAGGTAGTTCAATTAGAGGAAGATGGTCCAATGGCAGGCAACTGAGTCAGAGACAACACACACACACACACACACACACACACACACACACACACACCCCTCCAGTTGTTAGGGGACCCACATGAAAACCAAGCTGCAAATCTGCCACGAATGCGTAAGGGGCCTAAGTCCAGCCCATGCATGCTTTTTGGTTGGTGGTTCCATCTCTGTGAGCCCTCATGGGCATAGGTTAGTTGTCTCTGTGGGTCTTCTTGTAGTGTCCTTGACCCCTCAGGATGTCTCAATCCTATCTGCCACTCGTCCACAAGACTCCCTGAGCTCTGCCTAATGTTGACTCTGAAACTCTACATCTGTTTCCATCCTCTGCTGGATGAAGCCTCTTGAGAGACAGTTAGGCTAGATTTCTGTATTCAAGTGTATAAGAGTGTCGTTAATAGGATCAGGAATTGGCTCTCTCTCATGGGATGATTGTCAAGTTGAGCCAGTCATTAGTTAGCCTCTTCCTCAACCTCTGCTCCATCTTTATCCCTGCGAATCTTGTAGGCAGGGCAAATTTCGGATCAAAGGTTTTGTGGATGAGCTGATGTGCCCCTCCCTCTAGAAGTTCAGTCTGGCTACAGGAGGTGGCCACTTCAGTCTCCATATCCCCAACTGCTAGGAGCCTCAGCTACGGTCACTCTATAGATTCCCAAGAGTGTCCCCTGTCCAAAGATGATTTTTAATAGCCAGAGAGCACCATCAATTTGCTCTAAGAGCCATAGGAATGGATATATATTCTTGAAGCTGCATTTAGAAAGATAGACTTTGTCAGAGTGACAGATTTATATGGAACAAATTCTTAAATGTTCCTTAAATAATTCTGTGCCTTTTAAGTTCAGTGGTAGATAGATGACATTTAGTGGATAAGTTGATGTTAGAGGTAGGCAGATAATTGATACATAGATAATAGATAGGTGACAGATAGATTAGACAGATGATAGAGGATAGAAAGATAGATAATAGATAGATGTTGAAGATAGATAGATGGATAGATAGATAGATGATGGATAAATGATAGATAGAAATTGAGATAGATAGATAGATAGATAGATAGATAGATAGATAGATAGATAGATAGATAGATAGATGGATGATGGATAAATGATAGATATGATAGATAGAAATTGAGATAGATAGATTGATAGATTGATTGATAGATGATAGATGATAGAGACAATGGATGACACATGCATGCATCAGAATGACTCAGTAGAATACAGTTTTCTAAGTTCCACTTGCTTCATTGAAAGTTGCTATTCCCAGATGTTGACAAATACTTACATAGTCTAAAAATATTTCTAAGCTCCTGTCTGCACCTGGGCACTGTGCCAGAGTCTGGAGAGATAATGACAACATTATAGAACCACTTCCCCTAATGAGCTACGGTTTTCAAGCAACATAAACTTAAAGGAACCAGGAAATTACAAGGAATGAGTTTTATATGATAACCATGGCGAGAAAAAGTGCTGTGGGGGCATTTTGAACAGACACAACAGGCTTGAGAACTGGGAAAAGCGACACCTGAGACAGTAAGGAGCCCAGGAAATAAAGACTCATGTTAGAGGGAAAGGAATAGGTAAGTGAGTTCAAAATAGAAGTCAAAGCAATTTCACAATTCCAGGGGAAAAAAGAGCATGGATAGAAGTATAACTGGTTCATTATGGCTAGAATCTTGGTAATCAGACCTGGATATGTGTCATGAAATATATACCAAGAAAGATGCCAGTCATTTTGAAATTGTTTGAGGCCATTACTTAGGTCTTGTGATCCCAAGGTGCTTTGCTCAGGGCTCGAAATGTCCTGTAAAAAGAGGTTAGACTGTAACCTCAAGTCAGAGACTCTTCCAGTATGGTGCACTCTCCAGGAAAGTGATTTCTGTCATATTTTGTCCATCCAATATCCACAGTATCAAGTGTTCCTATCACAGAAGAGTGCAGTAAGTCTTTGTTACATAAATAATCTTTTTTTTAAAAAAAAGTACCTTAATTTTATGTCCGTCTACATGAATTTTCCTCTAGTGAATATCATGTCTTGTGGAAATGCCATTGGGCAGTCTTGCTGTTAGTCAGTTTCTGGAATGGACGATACCTCCTGGCTCATGTGCAGTTTTGTAAATCTCAGTCGAAGACAAGACCTTCCATCCTAGGCTTCCAAATCTTTGCTTCAAATCGAACCATCAGGCAAGGCTGCTGTTCCTTTGAAAGTTTTACCATGAACTTCAAGGGAGTTCTGGAACTGTGTAGCTCATAGCAGCTTCAATCAGGATTTGACAGAAGTTTCAGCAGCAGCCCTTAAGTCAGTGATTATTCAAGATACGAAGCATCTCACACAAGCACTGGTGTTCTGCCTTGATGCATATGCATGTACAGGTCAGAGCAGAAGGCTATTGACTTGAAATTGAGCAAAGGACCTCAGCTTCAACCTAACGTACCTGTCAGCACTTTGGCTCACCTGGCTCCTTTGGACAAATATAGAAAATAGCAATAATGCCCAGGCATTACCACTTCGGCCTCTTTTTCTATATCACCCATAACTACAGGTAGAAGTGGATTTTGACTTGATGACAGAAATGCCTATTTATAGTTTGCCTGAGCATGTTAAGCACTGACTAAATAAAATCAGAGGCAAGGAGTTCCGTTGTATTTGTCTTCATGGTGGCACTCATAGTGCCACCTTCATACAACATCCTTTGGAACATCTGATGTCTTGTAGTTGAGATGTGGGTCATTTTCTTCTTAACCAACTGGAGGAAGAAGGCAAATTGAGTTGGAGTGTCTATCTTTTTCATCCTCTAAGGGATGGTCATGTATCATTTGCCCTCCTGAGAAAAGACTCTCTTAAGCTGTACTCTTCTCCTGGCCAAAGGCATCTCGTTAGATGTTAATGACCTGAGTCCATCCATCAGAATTGGCAAAGGCGGAAAACATTGAGCAGTAAAGAGACAAGTGATTCTGTGGGAGATACGATCCTGCTTAACTGGGCAATTCCTTGTATATAAATGAAGACCCCCCTGAGCCAAAGTATACTGAGTCTTTGCCACTGTGTGCCCAGCTCTGGTAAGAATTTTTCTGGCTGGCATTGGTGTGTTCAAGCTGGAAATTGCTATCTTTGAAGTTGGTCAAGGCTACTTTAAATGTCAGGTTATATCTAATCTTCATTAGACTTTCCTTCTTTGAGGATATGGTACAAATGCAGAGATTCATAGCCCTTACTGTCAGCCACAGACTTCTACAAATTTCCCGATCAGCTCCTGTCTTAGCCCTGGCCTCCAGGTCATTAGCTAAATATATTAGCTAATCCTTCCTGCTCTGGAGTCCATGAATTAGAGTACCAAATTTTTTATGTCTATTTGCTTACCATCTTAGCCATCCAACCAAGTAACATCTAATTTCATATTTATGTTTCTGTGGTCATCATTAAATATGGATATTGTACATACATCTGAAGATTTTTCTCCACTTAAGGTTTTGAGGCAATTAAGTTTTAATAGTCTGATTTTAAATATTACTTTCAAATGTAAAAAAAAATTCTTAAGATGTTTCTTTGAGTCTAAACAATAAAAGGAAAACAAATATAAATTTAATCAGTTTATAATTTAAACAAATATAAATTATAGTTATGAGAGCTGGTACAGCAAGCAAATACACTCAGTTTAGACTTACATTGCATGATTTCATATTATTTAAATATCTGTGAACTGTGTGCAAAGGCATATTAAATTCCTTCTAACATCAGAATTAAGAACACTTAATGACCTAATAACTATTAATCTGATTCCCTAGTGGTTAGCCTGTAGCAGTTTGGCGTGAGCATCCATGCATCCTGCGTGTCCACCTCCCACTCCCACTCTACTTCAGTAGAACACGCCCCTAGATATCTGCTCAGTCTTTCCACCAATCCTCTTCCAGCCTCTTCCCCACAACCACTTCTATACCTTGGAATAATAATCTTCAGTGTTGCTGAGAAGCACCTAAAGAAATGTTCAACATCTTTAGTCACAAGGGAAATGCAAATCGAAACAACCCTGAGATTCCACCTCACACCAGTCAGAATGGCTAAGATCAAAAACTCAGGTGACAGCAGATGCTGTCGAGGATGTGGAGAAAGAGGAACACTCCTCCATTGTTGGTGGGATTGCAGACCGGTACAACCATTCTGGAAATCAGTCTGGAGGTTCCTCAGAAAATTGGACATTGCACTACCTGAGGACCCAGCTATACCTCTCTTGGGCATATACCCAAAAGATGCCCCAACATATAACAAGGACACATGCTCCACTGTGTTCATAGCAGCCTTATTTATAATAGACACTAGCTGGAAAGGACCCAGATGCCCTTCAACCAAGGAATGGATACAGAAAATATGGTACATTTATACAATGGAATATTACTCAACTATCAAAACAATGACTTTATGAAATTCATAAGCAAATGGATGGAACTGGAAAATATCATCCTGAATGAGGTAACCCAATCACAGAAAAACACACATGGTATGCACTCATTGATAAGTGGATATTAGCCCAAATGCTCGAATTACCCTAGATGCACAGAACACATGAAACTCAAGAAGGATGACCAAAATGCAGATGCTTCCTCCTTCTTTAAAAGGGGAACAAGAATACCCTTGGCAGGGAAGAGAGAGGCAAAGATTAAAACAGAGACTGAAGGAACACCCATTCAGAGCCTGCCCCACATGTGGCCCATACATATACAGCCACCAAACTAGATAAGATGGATGAAGCAAAGAAGTGCAGGCCGACAGGAACCGCATGTAGATCTCTCCTGAGAGACACATCCAGAATACAGCAAATACATAGGCGAATGCCAGCAGCAAACCACTAAACTGAGAACGGGACCCCAGTTGAAGGAATCAGAGAAAGGACTGAAAGAGCTTGAAGGGGCTTGAGACCCCATATGAACAACAATGCCAACCAACCAGAGCTTCCAGGGACTAAGCCACTACCCAAAGACTATACATGGACTGACCCTGGACTCTGACCTCATAGGTAGCAATGAATAGCCTAGTAAGAGCACCAGCGGAAGGGGAAGCCCTTGGTCCTGCCAAGGCTGGACCCCCAGTGAACGTGATTGTTGGGGGGAGGCGGTAATGGGGGGAGGATGGGGAGGGGAACACCCATAGAGAAGGGTTGGGGGAGGGGTTGGGGGATGTTGGCCCAGAAACCTGGAAAGGGAATAACATTTGAAACGTAAATAAGAAATACCCAATTTAATAATGGGTATCATTGATACCCAATTTAATAGATGGAAAAAATGAGAAAAAAATAATCTGCAGTATGTATGTGTTAGTGACTTTCCTCATTGCTGTGGAATGAGACCAACAAAACAACAACCTGGCGAAACATCACAGAGAGATCTGTTCCAGCCTGACAGTTTGCCGGCGTGGTCCGCCATTGCACACAAGTCCTGATGGCAGGAGTGTGAGGCGACTACTCATACCTCATGGGCAACCCGGAAGCAGAGCGCTGGATGCTGGGGCTCCACCAGCCCACTTCCCACCCACTCTTCCACTTTTACAGTGTGGGACCTCAACCCACGGAATGGATCCATTCAGACTTAAGGTGAGTCTTCAGCTAAGCCTTCCTGAAGGCATTCCACGGTGATTTTAAATTCTGTCAAGCTGACAGTGAAGACAAACATCACAACGAGATTGATTGTTTCCTTTTCAATATTTTCTTTTTTATTATTTTTAAAGTTTTATTATTTGATTATTTGATTTATTTACATTCCAAATGTTGCCTACCCCCCAGTCTCCCCTCCCAGAGTTCCTCACCTTATCACCCCTCCCCTTTGCCTCTGAGAGGATGCTACCCACCACCACCCACCACCCACCACCCACCCCTGGGGCATCAAGTCTCGGCAGGATTAGGTGCATCCGGTTCTACTGAGGCCAGTTTTCAATGCACAAGGAAGTATTCCTTCCTCTAGGCAAACGATTGTCCAACTGATCTCCAAGTCATCATATGCAACTGATCCTCTTACACACATTGAAGAGTAGCAACAACCCTTGGCGGCCAAAACGACTCTCTATTATTCTGTGTTTGGCTATTTCGATGCTTTGTCCAAATAGAATCGTGCAGTGCTTGTCCCTCGGTGCCTAGCTGGTTTCACTAAGCCAATTGTGTTTGTCGTTGTTCATTCATGTTGTCGTTTATGGCAAGCTTTCTTTCTTTTGTGGGGCTTCATGGTATTTTATTGATGGCCTGAGCTTTTCTAGTTCATTTTCCCAAATGTGAGTTTAATAATCAGCTAACAATTGAAAGAAGGGAAAATAAGAAAATATGCTATGAATTATTAGACTATTCACTGGCTATATTTGTATTTTCCTGAGGCCTTGTAGAGAAACCTTTTTTTCTTATTTGAAATCTTTATTTTGATAAACCAGTGATATGGCTGGAGAATAAGCAACAAAAGGATAAATCTTTTCTGGAATCAATGAAATTTTAATTTTTATAAGTGTACTCTTATGCACAGAAGTTACTACAACAGCGGTAAGTTTGATGATTAAGGGGCATAGTCTGGAAACAAAAGGTCCTTTATGCAGTTGACAGATCATATCACAAGTCTGAATATTACCCTCTCAGTTACTCAACATCAAGTATGATTTATCCAACATTTCCAGACTTCTCCATACTCTCACAGTGGCCTGAGCGTGCCCTACAGCTAAATACTACGTGTTTCCATGTCTCCATAATTGTCCTCTGAGAAGTTTGTTCTACAATAACAGCCAAACAATGTCAGAGAGCTGATTTGAACTAGGGCCTTTCTAAATCAGATCATTCAAACTTTTGGTTTTTATGTTGGAATTTTTTTATCTGAAAATGTGTAGGAAAACCTCTATTCAACCACTCATCTGGAATCATAACTCTTGGAATAACAATGCTGTTACTTTTCAAGTTAACATCTTTGTTTTAGATGAATTCATATCACCATCTGTTTAATTTTCTTAAGTCTAATATCTCTTAAATAAAGTTTGCATTAGTCTAGCAAGGTTCAGTGTATCAATGTGAATGCCAAAAGTTCTGTCATGTGAAGTATTTAGAGTCATAAAGGTTTAAGGAGAGGCACATGCCATCTAAAACCACCACTCCCTACATTCCTGGCTGCAGTAGACACTCAGAAATGTGGGGATGTTCTTAAATGAGCACCAGAAGTTTGTATTTGAAAGAATTGTAAGTTCTGTGGTTCGCTTGCATCTCACACGTCTCTAAGTCTCTCCTTGTCTTTGAAGGGGAAGAGTGTGTCCAGTTAGCGAAAATACCTTTGTAGAGTACTGAACTATTGGCCAGGAAAGTCCAGAGCAGCGCTCACACAGTTCGTCCAAAGAAAGAAACAGATACACATAGAATAATAGCCCAACAAGTTAAAAAGAGAAATGTTCTTACTCAACTCATCAGTTTATACACAAACAAGAGATCCCCAGAAAATATTAAACTTAATAAAATATTTCACGTGCTTCTGTGAAAGTAATGTGTGCATGCGTGTGTGTGCATGTATATGTGCACTGTGCGTGTGTGTGTGTGTGTGTGTGTGTGTGTGTGTGTGAGAGAGAGAGAGAGAGAGAGAGAGAGAGAACTCTTAATAAAAGGGATAAACTTTTTTGACATCTCCTTACCCTTGAAAGGGATAATGACTTATCTATTGAATGTTTGACATTCTCTTCAGTGTTGTGAGATTTGTAACATCATGAAGATACTGCATCCCTCAAAGAGGAAGAAAATGAGATGATGGTGCTAATCCTCAAATTAAATTAAATTAAATAATAATAAAATAAAATAAAAACCATCTCGGACAACAGTGCAATCAAGTGATGTCCAAGGAAAATCAGTGTGCCGTGCAAGTTGATGCAAGCTCAACAAAGAGAGAGAGAGAGAGAGAGAGAGAGGTGTAGTCCATCATCCATCATCCTGTGGAAGCATAAACAAAAGCCATAGCTCACTCTGTGTGTTTAAAGATATAATTACTTAAGCAGCCTACTAACTAAATTTAAACATATAATTGTTTAAGGCTCTATTGTAAGCAAAAATTTTTGCAAACTCTTAAGTACATTCAGAAAAAAAATTGTTAGACTCAGCTGCAACTAGAAAAACAATCAAAAGACATCCAATAGCATTTCTCAAGTGATAAGAAAATATTCAACTATAATTCGGTCTAATTTAGACCATTAACCAATTAAATTAAAATTTCATGCCACCCTCAGAATATTAAAACCTATTTTTATTTTTTTAAAAAAACTTTTTAAAAAGCATCCATTTGATTTTCCGTAAGTATTTCCAGCTGGATATATTGTGTGTATTGAATTTCATACTCAGCGGAAAAATAACAGGTGGTCCCGTAGGCTTAATGGAGATCTGATTATAAGATCTGATTATTGTACTGCAGTAACAATATTTTCATTCTAAGTACTATAGTTCTAATATCTTTAAATATAACACCTTTTAGCTACAGTAATCTTCATCCTTAACAGAAACAATGTTGAGATAGCATTATTTTGCCCAGGATGGGTACACAGCACTGTGTCAAATTTTTACCTATGTCCTACTTTTTCAGACCTCATCCTACTACTGTAAGCAGAGGAATTAAAGGGTTCACGCCCACTGCTAAGAAACTCTAGGCAGATTTCCTTCAAGTGTTCCCAAGTGGGCTGTTATGCCATGAAGTAAAGTTCCTAAAATAATCCTAAGAGGCTGCAGTTGCAGCTGATGTAGGACATCTCTGACAAAGTGAATGGTCACTGGAATGTAACTCTCAAAATCAGACTTGAAAAACATTTGACTAGATAGTATCCCTTAGTCCTTTCAATCTAAAAACAAAGTAACAAGCCAACCAAACCATGCAGTAGGACAGGCTGAAAACCCAGTGACTTCATTTCTCCTACCTTCCATGTTCCTATATATATTTATCTTTCTCTGCCAGCTCTGTCCCCTAATACTATCTAAGGAGATGTGTATACAGCTTAGTGAGGGATAGGGAATGTATGAGGTCTATTTTGAATACAGCAGGCAGACAATTTTTAATTCTGGGATCTATGTAGGATTTTAAAAATAGGTCCAAGGTTCACTCGAACATCCAAGCTGTGTGTTATTCATGTGGCAAGTTCCAGAGAAGCAGCCAGTGTTTGTGAGCTGTCACCAATGCTGGGCTGGAATTTTTGTCGATGGGTTTGTTTTGGGGTCTTTGATCCTCATGCAAGTAACCCCTCATTCATAGCCTTGTAAGTAACCCCAGCAAAGTCACTGGATTTTCCAAAGAGAAACTAATCACACAATATAGAAAACTCTATAAGCACAAGCGAAAATTAAAATTAGCCAAAGTCACAGGGCAAGCTCTCTAAACTGAACTTACCAGAGATCTTATTTAGAAATATTTAGATACCATGATTATGGAGGGTTTATTATATACCTAAATTCTTTATGCAAACAAACAACAGGTGCATATAGGAGTTTGAATATAGAATTTGAAATTGCTTGTGCTAGATAAGGTAAATTAGTTAACTGTAGAGAAAAGTCCTTGAGTCTCTTAAAGAAATTAGTGAAGTCAGCAGCTGGAGAGACTAAGTAGTGAAGAGCATTTGTTGCTCTTGCAGAGGACCTAGGCTTGATTCCCACCATCTCCATGATAGTTCACAAAGGACGGGCTGGGTTCAGTTTCAAAGTCCCACCTTGTGGTTCACAACCATTCATAACTCCAGTTCCAGTAATTTAATACCCTCTTATGATATCCATGGGCATAAAACATGCACATGATACATATACATGCAGGCAAAACATTCACACACAGAATGGAATGAAAAAAATCTAATAAAGTGTTTTTTTAAAAAGATATTGGGGAAGCTACTCATCCTACTCACTGGACTGCAATTGGGCATATCTGGATTACTATTAGCAATGGTATTTAACCCCCTACCTCACCTGAAAAGACTTCATTTTCTCCTCTAGCAATGTCCAGCTGCTGTTAGTTTGGGGAAATATTTATGCGGGATCCACATACCTGAAGAGTTTCTCCATGCTCAAGCAATACCTACCACCTAAACCCAATAGAACTTGTCACATTTAATGCATGAATCTACGTTCTTAGTAAATGTTTTAAGAATTTAACTATGAGAGTTATCACAGAAAATATTACTAAAAGCCCAGCAAGTGTACCAGAATTTTTCAAATACTCTTTCCAACCTAACCTATGATTTAAAATTTAGCTTGTCCTAGAATGAAGGGACGCCACTTGGAAAGAATAACAGGAGAGTCATGTGTAGTTAATTAGGACAGAGTCTGTTAATTAAATACTTCTGGTAAGCTTTGCTGAACACAAACAGATACAAGGCTAACAAGCGATTCAACACATCGTTAAAACTTAGCAACTCTCAGAGTCTGACATGGCCTGAAAAAGTGAGGCGGTGTCATTCGGTGGTGGGGCATGACTTTAATCCCGGTACTCAAGAGGCAGAGACAGGAGGTTCTTTGAGTTTGAGGTCACCCTGATCTACAGAGCCCAGGACAGCCAGGGCTACACAGAGAAACCTGTATCAAAAAAAATGAGGGGGCACGTTCACTACAGATATTCACTACCTATATTTCAAAGTGTGATTTGTGTTAGTCATTAGAATTGGCTAACACTTTTCTATTTTATTATAAAATGATTACTTTATATATTTTAGATTATACCTTTCTCCCTTCTGTTTCGTCCTTCTAAACACTCCCACATACTCCACCTGCTCTTTTTCAAATTCATGGCTTTGTTTTTATTAGTTGTTGTTAATGCATATATGTATGTATAAATGCGCTCTCTCTCTCTCTCTCTCTCTCTCTCTCTCTCTCCCTCTCTCCACACACACACACACACACACACACACACACACACATATATATATATATACATATTTGATTAGAAATATGTATTTCCAAGTGCAAGTGTTGTGAGACTGTGTTTCCTAGTAAGGTCAGAAGCTACACTCACAAAGTTTCACCAATGTCATTGCCTAGGCATAGACTGAGCAAGGACAATAATGGACATGCTGCCATGGATGAGGGTCAAGTGCCAGAAGCCTCAATCATACACAAAGAACTCTAGGCAACCGAGACATGCTGAGATGAGAAATAGTCTCCCTAAGGAGAGAGTTTATGAATTGACTATCCAACACCAAATGGTCAGCCCTAAAAGCATACATAGGAGTATCGTTCTTTATGCTTTCTGTGGCAAAGTATCTAAAATGTGGACAGGATTTTCGAAGGTCAGATAATAAGGAAACTAGATAACTCAAGAACTCAAGGAACAACTGTTGAACAAAGTAGCATTTTTCACAAGAGAAACTGCCCATTTGTTGTTGTTTTGTTTAATAATGCACGCTTTTAAATTCCCATTCACAGTCTTAGCTCTACATCTGAAGCGCCCTACTCTCCCAAGCTTTCAATTATTTTCTTCCATTCCTGAATGTGCAAGAACTGTAATTGGGTTTTGTGTACAAATAACACTCACAAAAATGTGCATCTAGTGCTGGTGAACGGTGCACTGGGTTAATAACTGGCAGAGGAGAAAAAGGGCTGTTTCTTCTATTTATTTACTCACACGTTACCGGGAAGTGTTATATTCAAAATGAACATTGAAACACATTTATGTCAATATTTTCCTTCTAATAATTTGTGTACAAAATACCCTCCAACACAAAGATATTTCCTGCCTAGAAAGCAGTTAACTGCCCATTCACACAGACCTGTAAGTTTTGATTCCCATCAAAGTTCGAGTAAAAAATAATGTTAGGTTAGGGGGTGGCATGGATAAGAATGACCCCGCCCCTGCACCCCGCATAGGCTCACAGAGTTAAATGTTTGGTCCCCCGGAGAATGGCACTATTTGAAAAGATTGGGAGGTATGGCCTTGTTGGAGGAAGTGTGACACTGAGGGTAGGCTTTGAGGCTTTCAGAAGCCCACGTGAAGCCCACGGGCTCTCTCTTCCTGCTGCCCGCACACCTGGAGCTCCCAGTATCTTCTCAGCACATGCCTTCTTGCATGCAACCATCCTCACCACAAAGTTGACAATGGATTACCCCTCTAAAACTGTAAGCCAACCCCAATTAAACCTTTTTTTTTTATAAGAGTTACGTGGCCATGATGTCTCTTCACAGCACTGGAACACCGACTACGACGTGTGGGGATGGAAAAGAGTTGATTGGGGTAAGAATAGAAAAGAATGATAGCTCTACTTTCCAAGTAATTCAGATAAATATTGATACAACCGCATCTCTTTTCCTGGTTGTGTTTAGATTGTGGCCTTGGTACACCGTCTGTGATGTTCATGGAGGAATCCTCACAGCTGAGCCTAGTGATGGAAAATGACCCACACAGCCTAACGAAGCTGTAGTCAACCCCCAGGCTATGTTATCAAGTTTTAGGATGCTAACACAAAGGGCCCGAGACAGGCTACTTTAAGAAAGGGGGGGGGCTTTATTTAACTAGAAGTCTTGGAAGAAGTTGTCTAAAATCCAGCAGCTCCATGGCTCTGAGAGTCTGAGAGAAGTGACCACATTCCAAACCAAAACACGAAGGCTGATTGCCTCTATGGGATGTTTTTTGTTCTTTCTTTTCTTTGTTTGTCTTTGTCTGTAAAGCAATTTTAGCTTTATTTATATCTACCTTTGATTTCCTTTACAATCCTCTGGTTCTTCAGTGTATTAAGCGCTATGTGATTTCAAATGATACTCTAATTTGTGAGAAATTCTATGAAGTAGCCACGAAAAGGAAACAGACATCAAACTGTCTTCTCTGTGGGGAAGTCAATTTGCTTGCATAAAAATGCCTGCCCTCTCAGACGGTTCCAGGCAGCAGATTAATTGCTTCGTCTGGAAGTCTATCACTGTCAAAGAAAGATTCAAACTCAAGATTTTTCATCTTGCCTTACTTCAGCAGATCATTTATAATCAGGAAATGCATGCTGAATCCCAAAATCCTAAACACTGGACTACAAAAAAATACAACCCTTCCCTTTCAACAAGCTAGTCAAGGAGACAGAGCAAGAGACACAATGCCTGATATCATGAGAAGGTCCGGGGTAGAAGGAGAATGGCTTTGCTTATACTCACTCTGCCTTTTCTTCACCACAGTATTGATAATGGACTGCCCCTCTGAAACTGTAAGCCATATTTCTGCAATAAGGAGAGGAGTTTATGTTTCCCTGCCTTCCTTCACAGGCACATGAAAGTCCAAATAAAAAGAATGTCAAATTCTATAACAAATTAAATCACTGTAACTATTAAATTTGATGGTTGAAAATAACTAATCAACATCTAATTACTTTATTTTAAACATGAAAGATTTTTTTTTTAACCATATCAGTCAACATTTGTGTATCAGGCTCAGGACAAAGCTTAGTGGAGAGCACGTGCTTGGCCCGTTCAAGGTTCGAGGATAAACTGCCATACTGAAAATAAATAAAATGGAAAACGTTACAAATGACAATCTTTTTCCACATTTAACATCTTCATTTTGCAAACGATAAGTTTTTTTTTTAATTATCCTAACACATCAAGAAGATTCATTCCTGGTGCTTTTTCCCCCTAGAGATATTGCTATGACTATGGTATGACAATGTGTTATCCATAAATCATACCCCAGGAAATTCTTGTGCCTTGAAAGTTATTTGTAGAGTTCTGTGAAATCCATCTCTCATTTCAAAAAATATTTCTTATCCAGATCCATACCTGGTGTGCATGTTTCTTTTCCCTTCCCATGATAAAATGTCCTGACCAAAAGCAACTTGGGTAGGAAAGGAATTACTTTGGACTACAGTTCCAGAGTCTATCATAGTAGGAAAGAAATGGCTCCAGTCAGGCAAGGCATGGCCACAGGGGTAAGAAGCTGACTGACTACATTTCATCAGAACACAAGATGCAGCCAGAGCAAGTGGGGCCAGACTGTACAACCTCAACGCCTGCCTCCCTCCATTGCCTTTGTGCCAGCAAGGCTTCCCCTCCTGAAGGTTCCATAACCTTCCCAAACAGGACCACAAACTGGAGATCAAGTGTTCTAATACGTGAGCCTAGATGGTAATTTCATATGCAAACCGCATCTCCTGGTAAATCTAAGAGAATCCCTCTTCCTTTGTCAGTAGATAGGTCAGTAAGGAGCTTAAAGAACAGCTCAGATCACAAAGAATTATTAGGATATCTTCTTGGGGGGCTTTGGTTCCCGCTTATGAGAAATTTCAAGATGTGATTATATCTTAGTTGAGTTTCTGTAATAAATTACAATAAAGTGGGTCACTCGACAATTACAGAAATTCCTTTATCACAATTTTGGGAACAGGAAGTCTGAGAAGACAGACTTAACCCAGACACATTTCAAGGAGAGCCTTTTCTATTCACCTGGGTCCCATAGTATTTTATTTATTTTGTTTTGTTTTATTTTGATAAACATTATCTTGAAGCATATTTAAATACTCATATTAAAATATATAAAAATTACCTTTAAGGGTATTTGCCTAATTAAACATAGAGTGGGTAACATATTCAGTGTGATAGCTTGAATGAGATGTCCCTTATAGTCTTGTGCATTTGCATAGTCCCCACCTGGTGGTGCTGTTTGGAGCTTAGAAAATATGGCTTTAAAAGCAATCTACAGATTCAATGCAATCCCCATCAAAATTCCAACTCAACTCTTCATAGAGTTAGAAAGAGCAATTTGCAAATTCATTTGGAATAACAAAAAACCCAGGATAGCAAAAACTATCCTCAACCATAAAACAACTTCTGGGAGAATCACCATCCCTGACCTCAAGCTGCATAACAGAGCAATCATGATAAAAACTTTATGGTATTGGTACAAAGACAGGCAGGTAGATCAGTGGAATAGAATTGAAGACCCAGATATGAACCCACACACCTATGGTCAATTGATCTTTGACAAAGGAGCAAAAACCATCCAGTGGAATAAAAGATAGCATTTTCAACAAATGGTGTTGGATCAACTGGAGGTCAGCATGTAGAAGAATGTAAATCGAACCATTCTTATCACCCTGTACAAAGGTTAAGTCCAAGTGGATCAAGGACATCCACATCAAACCAGATACACTCAAACTAATAGAAGAAAAAGTGGGGAAGAACCTCAAACACATGGGCACTGGGAAATTTTTCTGAATAACACACCAATGGCTTATTCTCTAAGATCAAGAATCTACAAATGGGATAAAACTGCAAAGCTTCTGTAAGGCAAAGGATACTGTCATTAGGACAAAATAGCAGCCAACAGATTGGGAAAAGATCTTTACCAATCCTTCATCTGATAGAGGGCTAATATCCAATATATACAAAGAACTCAAGAAGTTAGACTCGAGAGAGCCAAATAACTCTATTTAAATGGGGGTTCAGAGCTAAACAAAGAATTCTCTACTGAGGAATATTGAATGGCTGAGAAACACCTAGAGAAATGTTCAGCATCCTTAGTCATCAGGGAAATGCAAATCAAAACAACCCTGAGATTCCACCTCACACCAGTGAGAATGGCTAAGATCAAAAACTCAGGTGACAGCAAATGCTGGCGAGGATGTGGAGAAAGGGGAACACTCCTCCATTGTTGGTGGGATTGCAGACTGCTACAACCATTCTGGAAATCAGTCTGGAGGTTCCTCAGAAAATTGGACATTGAACTGCCTGAGGATCCAGCTATACCTCTCTTGGGCATATACCCAAAAGATGCCCCAACATATAAAAAGACACATGCTCCACTATGTTCATAGCAGCCTTATTTATAATAGCCAGAAGCTGGAAAGAACCCAGATGCCCTTCAACAGAGGAATGGATACAGAAAATGTGGTACATCTACACAATGGAGTACTACTTAGCTATTAAAAACAATAACTTCATGAAATTCATAGGCAAATGGATTGAACTAGAAAATATCATCCTGAGTGAGATAACCCAATCATAAAAAAGAAAACAGACCTGGTATGAACTCACTGATAGGTGAATATTAGCCCAAAAGCTCGAATTACCCAAGATACAATCCTACAATCCATAGACCATATAAAGTTCAAGAAGAAAGTGTGGATGCTTCAGTCCTTCTTAGAAGAGGGAACTCTCCTTCATAGGAGGAAATATGGAGACAAAGTGTGGAGCAGAGACTGAAGAAAAGGCCATTCAGAGCCTGCCCCACCTGGGGATCCATCCCATTTATAGTCACCAAACTCAGACAATATTGCTGATGCCAAAAAGTGCATGCTGACAGGAGCCTGATACAGCTGTCTCCTGAGAGACTCTGCCAGAGCCTGACAAATAAAATGGAAAATACTCATAGTCAACCATTGAACTGAGCATGGGGTCCCTATTGGAGGAGTTAGAGAAAGGATTGAAGGAGCTGAAGAGGCTTGCAACCCCATAGGAACAACAATACCAACCAACCAGAAGTCCCAGGGACTATACCACTACCCAAAGACTACACATGGACAGATCCATGGCTCCAGCTGCATGTGTAGCAGAGGATGTCCTTGTTGAGGACCAAAGGGAGGAGAAGTCCTTGGTCCTGCCAAGGCTGGACCCCCAGTATAGGGGAATGTCAATGTAGGGAGGTGGGAAGGGGTGGGTGGTTGGGTGGAGGAAACGTAAATAGAAAAAGTTGTAAAAAAAAGAAGTTGTTAAAAAAAAAGAAGAAGAAAAAGAAAAGAAAATGTGGCTTTACTGAAAGAAGCGTGTCACTGGGGCCGCCATTGAGCTTGCAAAGCCTCATGACATTTGACATTTGCCCTCTCTGCGTGCTACTCTGGCTAGCATACTCCACCATCACGATAAGCTCTTATCCCTCCAGAACTGTAAGCCCAAATAAGCCCTTCCTCACGTTGCCTTGGTCATAGTGTTTTATCACAGTAATAGAAAAGTAATGAATACATTCTGTTTTCTAGTTTTCTGTCCATTTATGACTGCTGTAAAACTTGTTTAGAAACCCTATATCTCTCGTGCTCATGTAAGCTTCCCCAAAAGATAAAATGAAAGTACTGATTTTACAGGGAGACCAAGGTAATGTACAATTTTTAATGATAAGCCGTAGTTAATATTTATTTATTCACATTTCAAATGACGTTTTAAAAGCAGCATAACTGCTGTTATCACAGCACCCAAAATTAACATCACTACTTCTGAAGCAGGAGCACCTGTCATAGAGGCCAGAAAAGGTCAAGCGATATAGGCATTTTCCCCTTGAAAGGACTGCTGGTCTCTCTCAGCGGAGTGGATAGTCCAGCACTCACCTAATATCTGGATCAATTCTCCAGACTATGAACAGTAGGGATATTGATCTTCAAATCCAGAAAAACTAAACCAAAAATCACTGGTTAAAAATAATGAAATTTGGGCTGGAGAGATGGCTCAGTGGTTAAGGGCACTGACTGCTCTTCCAGAGGTCCTGAGTTCAATTCCCAGCAACCACATGGTGGCTCCTGACCACCTGTAATGGAATCAGATGCCCTCTTCTGGTGTGTCTGAAGACAGTCACACTGTACCATATATAAAATAAATCTTTAAAAAAAATAATGAAATTCACACACAGAGGTAGATAAATAAATAAATAAATAAATAATAAATAAATAAATAAATAAATTCTACAGGCAACAATGGAATGCTGAGAATGGGAGAAATAGTCTTACATGGGAAGAGCCAACCAACTGGTTATCTAATACCCAATGATCATCCCTGAAAAGATACATACAAGTAACATTATGCAGACTGAGAAGGTTGTGTTTATGTATATATATATGTGTGTGTATACATGTGTGTGTGTATATATATATATGTGTGTGTGTCTGTGTGTGTGTTTGTAAATAGATTGTGTGTGTATGTCTGTAATCACAATTAATGTAAAAAAAAAAAAAAGGAGGCCATGAATTTGTATGAGCGCAAGGGGAGGTATACAGAAGTGTTTGAAAGGAGAAGTGGGTAAAGTGGAAGTGAAGTAATTATGTAATAGTCTCAAAAAATTAAGGAAATGTGTTTTGAAGTCTTCTCATGTGGAAGCAAGGTAGAATCCACAGAAGGAGGAAGAGAAGGAGACAAGGACAATGAAGGGGGAGGGGGAGGGGAGGAGGCAGAGGTGGATGGGGGAGAAGGAGGAAATCAAAGTTATAGACATGATGTGCAATGATGCTGGTGTCCTAAACAGGAATCAATCCAAGAACCACAATTTCAGATGTGATTTTCTGAAATCAAATTCTAACTGATCACAATAGGTTGACCAGTTATAAGTTTCCAGAAGAGCTGTTACAAATACTTCTAAATAGACAGGGTCCCTGTAGTGGCAAGAAGTATATAATAGATTTCAAAGATAGGCAAGCAGACCACTACCAACATCAAGATTAAAGCCCACACCTGAAGTTAAGTGTGAATAATCAACAGGCTGGAGTAAATCCACTGCAAGCATCTGAGAGCACGCTTACACACTGTGAGCAAAGGATTTCTATCGAGAAATCACATGAGGAAATACTTTCATACTAACTTTAAAAGTTGAAATTCTCGAGCATCCTCAAGGATTGTAGTTCTAAAAATGCTCAGTTGTAGAGAGCGAGTAGGGACCCTCCATCAAAAGATATGAAGATGATCTAGCATTTAAATGTAGACCGTAGAACATTTAAACACAACACAGAAAACTTACTACATACACATAAGCCTCTGAGGTAAAGAAAGGGTCTGCAGATGGCTAAGGAGCGTGTTACAAACTTCAGGGCACACCAATCTGTTAAGTGAATGACCGTCAATATCCAAATCTGAAATAATTTCAGTGATGGGAATCAACATTAAATATTTACCAGCCGCTGCACTGCTGGGTCGATGAGACCTATCTCCCTCCCCTGAGTACACACAATAATAAATGAATAGACCTTGGCTTCCAGCAGCAAGAAGGGGTTGCCTTGAGATTGCAAATCAATGGTACCACCGAGAGCGCATCAATAGGTTAAGCGATAAATGGAAGTTGCTGTCATTTTTTAAGATGTTGCAATTAAGAGTGTGTGTGTGTGTGTGTGTGTGTGTGTGTGTGTGTGTGTGTGTGTGTGTGTGCGCGTGTGTGTGTGTATGGGGCAGGTTAAAGGCGTTTTTTGTTTTGGGTTTTTTTTTGCCATGTTTGTTTTATATACTTTCAAACTTCCTAAATTAAATCTCAAGGAAATCCTGGCTCAAGTGTACATTCTTAAAAGAACATCTTGTTCCCGAACCCATAAAGTCACCTAATATTAAATCCAGCTCCTATTCCTAAAAATAATTTAGGTTAAGATCTTCAGCTCTGACCTAGTGCTAAGAAAAAATGCAATATCTAAATTCTCGAGGCAGAAAGGGAGATGGAGTTATAATGAATAGTGGTCATGGGAACCTATAAAAGAAAAAAGAAAATGTTCTTTTTTTCCTTTAATCTTTTTATTCTACCAAATCTCATGGCTTCTAAGTTACCCTGAGCCAATGTGCTTCCCGATTGACGGCTTATAGAAAATTTTAGTGTTGATGCTGTCTCTTAGAGATAAAGATATTGAACTTTAAAAGTAGATTCAGAGCTGGGAGTTTATTCAACAGAGCGATTGGTAGTAGTAAGAAGTCCATTAAAAATAAGAATGGATTTTTTTATACAGCCCTTCGCAGACTCACTGAGATTGTCAGACAGTGTGACAGTGTCACCTTCATGGTCCTCACTCCTCTCATTCCAGTTGTATTAGTCACTTGTCCTGAAAAAGTACCTGACAGTAGCTCCTTAAGAAAGAAGGGATTTATGTGGGCTCACAGTTTAAAGTTACAGCCCATCACAGTGGAAGACGCATGGAGGCAGGGACTTGTGAGACCCGAGAGAGATGAATTTTGGTTCTCAGCTCTCTTCTTAAATCCCATTCCTTGGAATGCTGCCTTTGAACATCAGCCAGCCCGGTCTAGAATCTCCTTTAGAGAAATCCCCAGAGGTTTGAGTCCCAGATGCTTCTAGAGTCAGTCAAGTTTACCATATTCACCTCAACACTAATCAAGGCCTACATGAAGCATTCTAACACATAAGCAAATCCCATAATGCACCAGTAAGAGGTTCTGTAACCAGAGAATGGGCTCCCACACACTTTAGGAATAAAATAACATTGATAGTAAAGTCACCTAGGTTGAATTAGAAAGCCCATCTCTTTGGAACTGGTATTAATTATAGAGAAACTTCAGTCATTGATGCAAACAAAAGTTCATTTCTGAACTCAAAATTATGTTGTTTCTCCAATTGATATTTTGAAATAATAATTCCTTATAAAATAGTATTCTATTCCATTTGGGATATTGGAAAAAATGTTAGACCTTTTTTACTATAAATATTTATTTGTTTAGAATAGATATTTATTAATTTTTAGATGTTTATTTAAAATAATAGGTTTCATAATAACTATATGATACATGTATGTAATGTACTTACAAAGTTCCACTTTCCTTGATACTTTCCTCTGTTACTTTCATGTTTAAAAAATAAAATTGATTCTTCGTCATTTTACATAGTCTATCTCTGTATTTTTCAAGCGTGAAATATTTTTAAATCTCTGAAAACTTACATTATTTTTCCATAACATGTATACGTTTATGAAAACTTGAAAGCCTGTTAAGTATTGTCCATAAAACTGTTATGAAGGTACACACATGTCGATGGTAGGAATTGTCTACTACAGTTAAACTGGTTAAAATGCACCCAGTATAAAAATCACTTTATGAGAGGTAACCATAGCTTGACATGTTCTTTTTTTTTATTCTTCAAAGCTATATAGACTCTGTAAACCCTCTGGGAGAAAGAAAGGCTTAGTGAGTGCCTGTGCTTTCTACAGTCTTTCATATCAGGCTATGTCTAACATACAGATGTTAACATGCACCTTTGATGAAAATATTAAATGATTCCATACGCATCAGCAGCTATTCATTGCACCTCTACTGTGTGCTACAATCCAGGAAATGAACAGACATGACAAAAGCCTAACACAAAGACATGTGACCTCACAGGTTTGAAATAAGTCAAGTTCAAGTCTGAAAACAAGCATGCAAAAAGAAAAATATACATGTAAATAGAAAAACATACATGTACATAGAAAAACATACATGTACATAGAAAAACATACATGTACATAGAAAATGCTGCATTCCCCAATATTGTCTCGGTGCAAGTGTCTTTCGAGAACAGACTATACTGAAAAGTCCTGTCAGTGAGACTGCAGTAGGCACCTGAGTAGAAGAGTCTCATGCATGTTTTCATAGGAGCAGAGACCAATTATGTGTCCCTGTGTCTTCCAGCTTCTCACAGGTGGGTGAACAGCTGCTGGTAGACATCAGAAGAGACTGGCCATACGGCATAAAGGGGCAAAAGCAGATGATGGCCTCTCAGAGCATTCAGAAAAACAAAGATGGCGGAGGGAGTGGGAAAAGGAGGGGAAAGAAAATGGAGCAAAATAAAGGAGGCAGTGGAGATTGTCATCTTCTTGGAGTCAGGCCAAGGAGAGCCCAGAGAACAGGTCCATTGTATTTTTCTTCAATGCTTTCTTGTTTCTTAATGTAGGACTTCTTCTCATATACAACCCTACCCTGTGTTCTAACAAGTATTCAGAAAGTGTCACACACACACACACACACACACACACACACACACACACACACACACACACACACACACGTTTTTTTTTTTTTCTTTTTTTTTTTTTTATTAACTTGAATATTTCTTATATACATTTCGAGTGTTATTCCCTTTCCCGGTTTCCGGGCAAACATCCCCTTCCCCCCTCCCCTTCCTTATGGGTGTTCCCCTCCCCACCCTCCCCCCATTGCCGCCCTCCCCCCAACAGTCTAGTTCACTGGCGGTTCAGTCTTAGCAGGACCCAGGGCTTCCCCTTCCACTGGTGCTCTTACTAGGATAGTCATTTGCTACCTATGAGGTCAGAGTCCAGGGTCAGTCCATGTATAGTCTTTAGGTAGTGGCTTAGTCCCTGGAAGCTCTGGTTGCTTGGCATTGTTGTACATATGGGGTCTCAGCCCTTCAAGCTCTTCCAGTTCTTTCTCTGATTCCTTCAACGGGGTCCTATTCTCAGTTCAGTGATTTGCTGCTGACATTCGCCTCTGTATTTGCTGTATTCTGGCTGTGCCTCTCAGGAGCGATCTACACTTCTGCACTTCTTTGCTTCATCCATCTTATCTAATTGGACGTTGGACGTTTTCTTAATAAAACCATTGGCTCTACTATGTACCACACGTAGACTGGTTGGTACAGGCTTAACAATCCTGGTATCCTGGTGTGATAGTTGACACTAATATAGTTACAACGATAAAAAGTCTCTAACTGTCTCTAGTTTGTAAGGCACTAAAACTGGTCCAATTGATAATCTTTATGAAGCCACACAGGAATATAAAGCCAGTTACAGGGATTTGAAAGGGTGTCACACAAGTTAGGGATGTTCAAATCCAAGCTTCCCTGACTTCAAAGTAAATCCACTTCTGCTTCTGACTCAAACCTAGGGGATTGTTCTTAAAAGCTACAACAATTACGCTATTATGTGAGGCCATTCACAAAAGAACCTCACGAGTCTATATAAAGTGGGGAGGAGATGGAAATATATTTTAAAGACTATTTATAAAGTCAGTGTTTGTCATTAATTATACAAATCATTTCCTACGTGCCCATCTCTAACACATTCTTTTAATTAAATGCAGGCCTAATATAGAAACCATCTCATTATGTTACTATAATCAGATAGGAGCAGTTTCTCTCATTACATTTCAATGCACTGCAATTCCCAGTGTCAAGGTAAACATCTATAGAATGTTGATTGCAATTACTCATTAAACCTTGTCAAGAATTTGCATGGATTATGGGCCATACTGTTATTACAATTTGTGGGAGAAATGCAAAGTGAAATGAAGTGGCGTGTTATGCTTTGGATAATGAAGAATGTGTGTCTACGAAAGAACGCACACTGCTGTCACTATGTTTCAACCATTGACTGAACTCCCTTCCATTGCTTTTCTGCCAGTTCAAGGACTTTTCCTCCAAAACTTTCCACTGAGACTTCATAAAACAACAGAACATACAAAATATGTCACAGATACAGATCCTTAATCTGAATATCATGTTTCTACCCAAGTTTATGCTGGCTTTATATCTGGTGATGAAACTCCAGAGGCGAGAGGAAAAACGATTATCTGATAGTTCTACTATATCACGGAACAGTGACAATCAACTTCGGCTCCTAGCCCCTATCTCCTGTCATTAACTTCAGACCTTTTCTGTGGCGGACTATACCCCTCCCTGTTGCTCTGGTCTCCTAGGTCTGTGCTGAGAACACTTATGGGAGAACACGTGACTTAAGCTAGACCAATTGGGCTTCTCTTTCCTGAGATACTGTGCAAAGCAATAGCAGAATGAACAGTGTACACCAGCCATTGGGACTGGATGTTCTCAGGGACACTGGTGAAAGCAGACACTCTCAGTAGATTCCTGACATAGAAGTATCCTTCCAAAGACACAGCGAGTGGACAGCTCAGGTCTGTTACTTATCCAGGTGCCTTCTGCACTGTCCTCCCATGCTTCAGTCAACTTCTCTTTGCTAAAGTGATGAAGCACAGGTCTATGCTGATAGCAACTGATATGACTAACTTGGGAATGGAGGGGACTTCATAAGCCCATAAGACTTTTCAGTTGCATTTATTTTCCTCCATAACCCTGTAGCTGTATTGGAGGAAATTCAGACAGGGGTGGTAGTTCATGCCAAGGGTATATTCCCAACCCTTGGGACGTGAAGGAATGATTATTGATCATTAGGACTTCAAAACCAGCTTAGGTATGTTATATTAAGTTCCAGACCAACCTGGGATATAAGAATGCACTCATTTCTCCAAGAGCCAAACACAACACAACACAACACAACACAACATAAAACAAAAACAATTGAAAAGAATCTTCTCCTTGCTTCTGATCTAAAAAACAAAACAAACAACACCACCAGAAAAACACCTTACATATGCAAAAATGTACAGTTTTAGTTTCTTCAAACTCTGCAGGGCCAGGTCTAAACCTGAAGCAATGTTTGCTGTGGCGTACTACCTCGCACAGAGAGAGTCCCTATGGAAAAGGCTTTTGAATTCAAGTTGTTACAGAGCAAACACATTTTTGAGTTAGGAAACAACCTCTTGTCGTGTGAGATCATCCTTTTACCATCTTCGTGTACAACCTAAAGTTTGTATTCACTTTTGGAGAGGATTTTTTTTTTTTTAGCTAAAATCAGCTAACTTTTAACTTAGTTAAAACAGAATAGCAGATTTGTGTTTATCTGTCTTTGTTTAATTCAAAGGAAATTAATTCTGAAAAATTGAAATTGGCAAGCCACTTACCTCTTGAGGCAGAATAATTGCTCTATCTATTTAAACAACACAAACAAGTAGACAGGGAGAGTTCTTGGTGTTCTTACAAAGTCAGCGTCTCCCTGATGATTTTGCTATCAGCCCAAGAGGTTACCACTGGTCACTTGACTCTGTACTGGGGAAGCAGGTCCTCTATA
This sequence comes from Rattus rattus, assembly GCF_011064425.1. Classification (NCBI taxonomy): domain Eukaryota; kingdom Metazoa; phylum Chordata; class Mammalia; order Rodentia; family Muridae; genus Rattus; species Rattus rattus. The sequence goes on from NC_046165.1 coordinate 21,976,949, forward strand.
GAATCTCTGAGGAAAGATGCCCAATACATTACTGCTGAAGGCCTGGTCTTTTTCCCTCTCTATCTAAGAACTCGCCTTTGACAAATAGAGAGTTGTCTTCTCTGTCTCCATTATAACTCTGTCAGCAGACTTGAACCGTGCTCATTGCCAGACTTTTCGATAAAGCACTTTTAAAATAATGTAAATCTATACCTGAGTGGTATTATGTCAAGTGCTCATTAATTACTAATAATTTCATAATAAGCATTGTTTTTCTTTGTGCTTGTACCTCTTAATCATCCTAATTAGGGCAAACTTTTGTAAGAATGTTTTAGTTTACTTCTCAACTAGACTCCAAGCAGGGTGAGGGAGGGAAAAAGGGGAGACATGTTTTTAAAGTGGTGTGTGTGTGTGTGTGTGTGTGTGTGTGTGTGTGGTATTAGCATATGTAAAAAGTGTATGCACATGTGTGCATATGTATGTAGAAGGTGAAGGTCATTCCTTGAGTGTCATTCTTTGCACATGGTCCACCTTTTGTAGAAACAAGGTTTTATAATTATTTATGTTACTCTGATTAAACTCTCTGACCAAAACCAACTTAGAAGGGAAGGCTTATTTGGCATACAGCTCCAGGTTATAATTCATCACTAAGGAATGCCAAAACAAAAACTCAAGCAGCTAGTCCCATCACATCCGCAGTCAAGATTAGAGAAAAAGGAGGAATCTATGTTACTTTTCCATTTTGTATTCAGCTCTCCTTCCTGCTCTTGCAGATCACGAGTCTCTAATGGTGCTGCCCACAGTAGGCTGTTTTCTTACATTAATTACTAATCAACATACTCTCCCATGAGCCAACCTGACCTAGACAATTCCTTAACTGAAGCTCTCTTCCCAGATGGTATCAAGTTGACCATTAAAACAAAGAAGTACATGTGGTCTCTCACACTCATCAAGTACTCAAGGCTGTTGGCATACAAGCCCAGGGATCATTCTGTCCATCTTGCAGGGTGGGATCAGAAGAGTACTCTACCATGCTTTGCTATTTTAGATGTGAATTCTCAGAATCAAACTTAGGATGCCATGCTTGTAAAATAAAACACTTTTACTGATTGATTTATCTCTCTGGGTCTACATCAAATTTTACTTAATTGTGTACCATGAACTGGTAATATATATATATATAGTTACATAGTATTTAAATCAGCTAAAACATATTTATCTCCTCGAATTTTTATCATTTTTATAATGAAACTTCAGTTGTTATTTGATACTGAGTAGAAATCTGATAACTTAGGTTGGATAGGTAGGCCTTGAACAGACTGAAAATATGTCATGCACTCCAGGATGGCCTTGAACTTGACTATGTAGTTCATAATGGCTTTGAATTCCTGACCCTTCTGCCCATGATTTCCCACCGTTCAGATTACAGGAATGTCCTACTATGCCTAGGTCTATATGACATGAATTGTGAAATCTTTTGAAATGGTTAATACATGACTGCCCTCTGTCCTTGCCCTTGCCCTATTGTATAATAGTACCCAGAACTTGTATTTATATGCTATAACTTCATATGTATTAATAAACTAACTTTTCCTCATGTTTTTCCATTCTCCGCCACCATGGCCTGCCTCTCTTAACTACCATTCTGCTCTCTGCTTCTCTAAGATACTTTATATAGTATGTAATGGGGCTTATGCAGTATTTGTCTGTGACTGACTTATTTCAGTTGACATAATGCTATCCATGTTTCCACAAATGACAAGATTTTATGATTGTAGCTAAATGATATTCCATAGTGTGTGTGTCACATTTTCCTCTTCTATTCATTAATTAATGAACACTTAATTATAGTTTCTTGGCTATTATGAATAGAGCTAACAACATCATCAATCATTAGATAACATTTGTCAATGCCCAGACATGGTGAACGCTGTGGTGTCAAAGAGAAACGCTAAGAACAAAATATTGATAACATCCATGTGTTGGGTATGCTTCAGAATCAGCTGAAAAGGAAAATGTTAATGGAGACTTATTAAAATAACAATGCAAATTATAATAGGATAGAGTGAGAGTTTCAGGGAGTGCTGATTTGTTTCACATGCAATAAAGATAGCACATGTGTTCCCATTTCCATCTGTTGGCTCTAGAAGAGAAACTGTGAAGTCGTTTCTTGTCACTGACACTAAAGATGTGACAGTTTGTGTTCCACATCCCATACCCTCCTAGCTGTCATGTTCCCAAATCAGTGCTTCTGTTTATATTGTACATAGAGTGTTAGAAATGACACTGAAGTTGTCACTTCAATGAACAATAAAATCTGTAAGGGAGAGATCCAAGACTTTCACATACCTATAAATGACGTTTGCTGATGTCTTAGTGTACTCCATACAGACACTTTTCCCAAAAGTCGGGATCAAAGATAGCATCTAGACTATCAGAGCACACGTATCTGACATGAATCTTAGAAAATGTTCTTATTTTTCCGCTGACCATCGCTACTTGTTTTCTCAGTGTGTCCTCTTTCTCCCTGTCACAGACATCGTCCAGAAACAGCCAACAAAGACCACTTACCCTGTTGTTATCATGGTTTCTTTTGACCGTGGATCCTTGCACAAGGAAAAACAGGACTCTCCCTTAAAGACACAGAGAAGTCCCTGTCGACTCCCCAGCCATCTCTCTTGCTGTCTCTTCTCTTCCAGCTCGAGGGGTAACTTTTGCATGGCTTTCTAAATCCTCATGCTCTCCCAAGCCTGCCTTACTATTCCAGACTTCAGTATCTTCATTTTTGCCTTGTTTGAGGTTCAACCCATCCTGCTAAGTAAACAACTCTCCTAATATTCTCCAGCCTCCACACCCATCCCATAAGCTTGCACAGAATCTTCTCTTCAAGGAAAAGACAGTATTCTCAAATACCTGGACATCGGAAGCTGGAATCTTTCATGCTTCTTCATCTTTGTTGCCAATCTGATTTTCAGGTCTATTTGTTCTGCTTCTTTATGCAATGTATGTGCTTTACACGATATCGTGCAAAACTCCAAACAACCATGGGTGCATGGTTGAATGTTTGCCATGATAAGAGGTGTGCAACATAGATATGATTTTCTTTATGTCTTCATCGCTTAATATATCTCATGCACTTTTTGTTTCTGTTCACTGTTGGGAGCAGAACGGTTCTAAGTATGAGCATTAGGGATGCTAAAATAGAATGTTTCTGTTGGGATTGTGACTGAAGGCTCAATGTAATAAATGCCAACTGATCCACTTTTTCTCCTTCCATGAATAAAGTTACTTCAAGAATTCACATGACTGTGGGCCCCTAACTATGATTTATAGTTTACAATTTATGGGCAGGTGTTTGTATCTTTCTTGTCAGCTCCAGTCAGTTGCAAAAAAATAAATAAATAAAAATTCAGCAAGAGGAGTTAGAAGGCTTCTGTGCACACCTGGGATTAAAATGGTTCAGGTAATTGTGCTTTTTCTCTCAAAAATTGTCCATGAATAGCTTCTTAGGGAGGAAAGCAAAAGCCTCACTATTCCTAGTATTTCAAATTATCCCTGTGGAAGTCCTCACAGTGTGTCTAGCTTTTCTTGGATGACAGGATGACTTCTCATTATGGTAGTACCTGAACAAAGCTAGTTTGGGTAATTCGTTTGTGCTAAGGTGTAATCTCACTCTGAGATAAAGCTTCCTCCTGCTCTAGCTCAAGGACCAGGTGGTAGAAAATAAAGAAATATTTTTTCCTTTCTTTCTGACACCATCTCCAGTTAAAGATCCTGCTCTCTAACTACAGCTTGTGGGCTCCCCAGGCACACAACATTCACAGCATGAAGAAGAAGAATTGAGGGCAAAAAAGGTTTGGCTCACTTAGAAGTGGTTTCCACAGATTGGAAAGCAGCCGAGATGGACTTCTTCTCTAGTTGCAATTCTTCACAGGGTGGGAGGAAGCAGGCTGTCTCCCAGTCCCACTTCTATTGGTATGTATGTGTGCAGATGTATAGACAGATGGAGAGACAGATTGACAATCTCACCATATCCCATTCTCCTGGTCATCACCCTGTACTTCAGGAGCTCTGATTTCATCATCTGATGAATCCGTTTAAGGATCCCTCAATGTCCACAGAAGTGTGAGGAAGGCATAAGAGGCAACCCAGAGAACTGGAACCCAGAGGGGAAAAACAGAGACCAAAGCGAAGCTTCCTAGTGGGACTTCATCCCTACTGTAGGAGATGTCACATAATCCAAAAGGACATGAAGTGAAACACCTGGGTGTTTGCTTCCTTGTTACCTGCTACCTCAGCCACAGGGAGGAAAACGTCTAACCTCGCCTCTCCCATGACTGCTGAATACCTCCCCTTCACCTCACTGAGATGGAAAGTACTCCGGCTTGCCGCTTACACCCTCTTCCAGAGGTCACTGGAGATATTTAAATATCTGCAAGTAAAGCTTTACTTTCCTTGATAGAAGAGGACAGACTCCAAGATGAACCCATATCATGTGTTCTGACATTTGGTCCACAGGAAAAATTCAACTGAAAATAGTTTAGTAAAATTACCTCCTAGGTTAATCTGAGAATTCCCAGAAAGGAGTCTCCAAGACAAGGGAATGAGCATTAAATTTAGAAATGTGATCTCAAGAAACAGGAATGAGAGGCAAAGGACATCTGGTTGCTGTATTCGTTTCCTATTCGTTCTGTATCATATTATAATAAACAATAACACACTCAAAATGGTGCAGATGTTTTCATTCACAAGTCCAAAACCTAACATCTCAGTAGGGACAGTTTCTTCAGGAGCCTAAGTCTTGAGTCCTTTTGCTCATTTTCTCTAATTCTAGACGCCAGTAGGTATTCATTAGCTCTTGAGCTCTTTCCCATGTCACTCCACAGTTTGCTTCTACCTCCCCACCCCCATCTTATATTGCTTCTAACTATTTTGACTTCTTCCTATAAGTACTCTTGTAAGTATATTGATCCCATGGAGAGAACCCAGAATAATCTATGCACCTCAAAAGTCCGTAAATTAACTACTTTTTAAAAAAGATCCCTCTTGTTACATCGGAAACGTTCAGATGCCAGGGACTAGGACACAGCCATCAGTGGGAAGCCCTTATTCAGCTTCTCACTGAGATACTGGAAACTGCTTTTGGTAATTTGCTCCTTCAGAATCTCGTCATAGTCTTGCAAATGCATGTAATAATTATGCAAGTAGGGGAGCAAAGGTAGATGAAGTTATCTGAGAGCATCATCCCTATTAGTCAAAGTGACCTCTAAGTGTTTTGTTTGTTTGTTTTATTTATTACAATACACTCTTTTTTATTTGATATTTTTATTTACATTTCAAATGTTATTCCCTTTCCTAGTTTCCAGTTCATAAACCCCCTATCCCATCCCACCTACCCTTCTTCTATGAGGGTTTTCCCCCTCGCCAAACACCCACCCCTTCCCGCCTCCCGACCACCAAGGTTTTAACTCTTCCTCAAATGCAAGAATCCTTCTCCATGCAGAATTCCATGCCTCAGATTCAGAAAAGTGTGAAACAGAAAGAGACTTCTACCTCCCAAAATTCACTGATGCTACATGGAACTAATTGGTGTAGTAGAGGCTGTTGTAAGCGTGAAGCTGAGACGTTTGAAATTGATACAAGTTGCTCCACTCACTTCTCCACTCTAAGCTACTGAAACCCTTAGTAGTTTATCCCTGGAGAGCATGATAAGGAACACTCACAACTTCCCAATGTTTGGGAAATAAACCAAAGATAGGCAAATTAGTTTCCCAAGTGCTACTGAGAGATCAAACTGTTCTCAGAGAGCCCCAAAGGAAAAGCCACAAGAGAGACAGCTGTTGAACCCTTATATGACAGATATGCCCAGAATATACAGAGAGTGGCAGAATCAGTAGATGCTGGAAATAAGTGAGCTATGCAGGTCACTGATCAAGAACCATTGATATAATCAAGTATTTGATGAGCAAACATCTGGACCTGTTGAAAACTTTGGGGCTGACCTAGCTACATCTCAACTCTTTATCAGAAAGGGGAGGAAAGTTATCTGTGCATGCGCACAAGAAATAAGAGCAAAGAGAAAAGCCATCTCACTGAAAATACACAAGACAGAAATGAAGACAATACTCTGTGCGCAAAACAGGCATTCACAAGAAGGAAGGAATAAGCATTGTCTTGGAGGATAAATGAGACTGCAGACGTGCTGATATCTAGCTGGCGAGTAAGTGTGACGTCATCAGCCCCTTTTGGAAGGCAGTTGGGTCTTATTTATCAGTGTGTGAAGGGTACCCACTCTTTGACCTAGAATAATAGTTCAAGGAGGAAAAAAAATTCTTACAGAAATATGGAAAGAAATAAGAAGACAAGTGTATCAAAACTCGTTTGTACAATACTTTTTCAGCAAGAAAATTTAAAAACTATATGGAAATTATACGTAGGGGAAAAGAATGCACATGATTTGTGCATCATGAAAAGGGTTCACATATCTGCAAAAGGAAGTGAGCAAATTGCAAAACAGTTGCTGTAAGGTGATCTCTACTTTTATTTTATTTTTGAGATGATAATTACATCATTTCTCCCTATATTTTTCCTCTCTCCAAAGCCACCCATATACACTCTAATTGCTCTTTTTCAAATTCATGGCCTCTCTTTTCATCAATTATTATTGCATGCACACACACACACACACACACACACACATATATATATATATATATATATATATATATATATATATATATATGTTTGTTATATTCTCATCCCTGAGGAAGAGTTGCCTATAGTTCTTTGTGTAGATTTGAGGCCTCAGAGTACACTTTGTCCATTTTGCCATGTCAGCTGGTGTTATGCAGGTTCAGCTACCTATGATGTGACTGTGCATCCGGTTGGGGAATTCAGTCAGAACAAGTTCACAGAAGAGAAGCCTGAGCCAGCACTGTCCCTTTATGCCACTTCCTGATACGCTATTCCTGCTGATGAGGAAAATGGCGATTAAAATAATATGATGTGTGTTAGAGGAACGAGAGTGATTGAAAAAGAAATCAATCCTCTTGAACAAACACTGGATATAGTCAGATGTCAACAAGGCCAAGTAGGATCGGATTGGATTGTTGCTCTTGAACTTGTAAGTACTACTAAAGTCCCCGAGGGAGAAATTGCAGTGTTTGGGAGTTCTAAGCTCTACCTCCACCCCCTTTTCGATCAAGACAATTTAATACATGATTATTTCAAAGCGAGACAAGACACCTGAAAATCCCAATTGTATAGCAGAACATGCTCATACATGTTCATAAACCTTCCCAAGTTCTATGACTTCAGACATCATAGCAAACGGCACACGAAAAACCCATAGATGATATATTTTCTTACAAAACCCAGCAAAGTTCTTTGGAAATGTATTTTATTTCTTAATTTAAAAATTAAGAAATAAGGTCATCAGGGCTGCCATAGGGGCACAATGCAGAAAGCTGGATCAGCATGTTTGTTTCTGTCCACAAGGTTTCAAGGACAGCATTTTGTCGTATGATCCACCTACAGCTTGGTAACCTACACGGGGAAGAATGTGGGCTCTTCCTCTCCGGTCTTAATTCCTAATACTAATTCTTCTATGACAGCCAGTAGACATATGTCTATATCTACAGGCATACGTATATGCAAATACCTATGGGTTACGGAGTGAATACAAATCAAAAGATACTGTGATGGAGTCCAGGGGGCTTCAGGGGAAGAGGTTATTGATGAGATAAACAACCAGGTCAGTTGGGGGGAGCTGCGACTATAGCTGTTGCTCGAGCAGATGTGAGCAGGTTTGAGAAGCTGCTGTGTTCAGCTGTGGGGGGTGAAAAGCCAAACCAGAGTCTGAGATCAGGAAATGGTGGGCTAGGATCTAGACAAACACATGAAGTACAGGCAGAACTGGCTGTGTGGGTTAGCAGCGGGGGACAGGGCTGAGCCAGAGCTCTAGGAATAAGAGTCCGCAGTCCTTGGTGTGACCACCACCTATCAGAAGAGAGGATGCTGTGATGCCATGCCATCTTGGAATTAGGTGGCTGTCACTTGATGGGGTCCAAGAGAGGCAGTTACAGCCTTCCGTCAGTGGTCGGTCCAACGAGCTCTTGGGCCTTGTTTCCCTAATATTATTTTAATGAGCCAATGTACTCTTACAGTTTCAATTCACCCCAATTAATTTATGGGATGCCTTCCTTTCTATTCTCAGAATAAAACATTCACCTGTCTGTGATGGATGTGGGGCGTCTGAGAGATGGTGCTGTTTCTGGATCTACCCAGGAGTTGTAGTCATCTTTCTCCTTCAAAATGAAGTCAAAGTTGCTTCAAGATGGTGGCTCCTAAGACAGTGCACAGCCTGAAAAGCCACCATTTCTACAACAGTGATGAACTAGAGAAGGACAGAGCCTGATCTCAACAGGCTGTGATGGCTAATTGTAACTGTCAACTTGACGGGTATTTAGGATCACCATGGATACATCATCTGGTCACATTTGTGATGAATTATCTGAAGATGGGTTAATTTAAGAATAAAGTGTGAACTTTATCATCCCATGGGCTAACGTCCTAGACTGAATAATCAGGAGAAAGCAAGCCGAACACAAGTATTCATCATTGCCTGTTGCTGACTGTGGAGACGATCCCGCTATCCACCAGCTTCCTTTCCACAGTGGGCTGTGTTCTCCAAACTGTAAGCGGAATTAAATCCTTTCTTCCTTTCTTATTGCTCCTTAGCCAGATGTTCTGTCACAGCAACTAGATGTGTAACCAGTACAAAGGCCACAAGAATGCAAGAGGATACAATAGTGAAAAAGACATTACCATGCATTCAGAAGGCAGACAGTAAGGAGCAGAGAAAGCTGGACACCAAATGTGGAGACAAGAAGGTGACAATGAAATGAGCTGTCTCTTTCTGTAAGAACCCAGAGTAGCCCAGGCACTAGAGACACCAGCAAGCTAGAAGAGCAGGAGTATTGAATTCCTGTGATAAGTCAGACGGTTCGATCCTCTTTTCCATTTAACACACCCAGGCAGCTACCTTTTCCCCACTGTAGCAGACGACCAGAGATTCATTCATGCAGATTGCAGTCAGAAGGACTCCAACGCTTCTTACCCAGCATTCCGGAGGAGATGTAGCCCGATGCTATAAGACATCCATTGCATAACATTCATCAACTTGTGATATAAATTTCCAAGCCAGGACCAGCTGTGTCACATTCTTGGGAGAACTGGGAAAAATGGCATCACCCTAATGCTTTTCAGTAAAGGACTGTGTAGGTTTGGGCATATAAGTAAGGGATTCTCTCCATTAGTCATAAGTCCACCCCAGTGTCCAGAGCACCATTCCCTGTATGTGAGATCCTGGGTTGATATACAAAGCCTTAACATGCATACATTGGTCTATTCCTCTCTGTCTCGACTGTTAATATAAGGTGACTGTGTGCTTTAAGTTCCTGCCACCTTGACCTTCCCACGACGATGGACTATGACCTGGAGCTGTCATCCAAGTGAGCCCTTTATCACTGTAGTGGCTCTTGCTGGCACACTTCCCAGCAAGAGGGAATGACACTAAAATAGAGAGTAAAACTGGGCCAAGCTAAGATGAACACATAGTTTAAGATCAGAGACCAATGCTAAAACCAAATAGAAAAGTAGTCCCTGCGGACTACAACGAACTTATACAAACTGTAAAAGTGGCAGTCTTTTTCCTGTCAAAAGTCTTGTTGAATTATTTGACCTGTGAACCTGTATACACATACCCTGGTGATCATAATGTGTGTGTTATTAAAAACAGGATATTCTGAGAATAGGCATATACTATACTATATTATACTATACTCCTGGGCATAGAAGGCATTTTTTTAATATTTACTGTTTTTAATACATTAGTATTTTTGGAATATTTAAATGTCTTTTAATTTTTTTTTCCCAATCCGCCTTGATTTTTTTTTAAAAAATAAGATGTGAGTATAAAAGGAAAGATGGAGAATAACAATAAAAGGAATAATTAGGCTTGCCTAAGTTCACAAAATGACATGGTTCAGGGACAACCCAGTTCCATAACTTGTTTTGAAAGGTACATTCATACTCTGAAAGGGTACGTGGCAGCATCAGTGAGGATATGGGATGGGAGAGCTATGCCACAAGCATTCAGAGTCTCCAGAACCAAGTCCTAGCATTCCTATACATGCTGTTAAACTTAAGGCAACGAGACCAAATGGGTCCAAAGAATCCCAAAGAACCACAGAAGAAATGTAGCGCCACTGGTCTACATCCAGTGGAGAAGGTAGGGAACAGAGAGCTGCAGCCTAAGAGAAAACTCATAACCTTCAGCTAGTTTTAAAACATCAACAAAGGTGGAATTATGAAAAGACCTTAGCTGTGGCCCTTTCTATGTCCTTTGGATGAAACCACCCCATGGATGCCGTAATATCTCTCTTCTAGGGACAAGTAGGTCTCAGGACTGACTTGATACATGGGGTAGAATATAATTTTCCAGGTGCTTTGACTTAGCCAATGTTTAAACCTCTTTAGGATAGTGACTCGTGACATCACACATCTTAAGAATTAGAAGGAGTGGGATTATACCCAGTGAGTGTGGAGCCAAGGCTAAGAGTCATGCAAGAGGCCATAGCCGTAAAGGGCAGCTAACAGACAGAGGTGGTGGGAAGATGCTAGACACTGTGTAGGGTTCTTACCATACAAGCATAAGTGACAAATCCCAGCATTTCAATGTCTTTGATGATATGATAGAATAAATGGGCATTTTGGGGTCTTAACAACTTGCTTTAAGTTTCAATCCTGCTAGGTACTGCTATTATTAAATTCTTCATTTAAAGTGGAGGCATTGCCATAATAAATAGTAGGGAGGAAGACATTATAGATTTTTCCATTTAAAGTCTGACCTACCAGTGTAAGGCCATACTACCCTGAATGCTTCTGATCATGCAAGATATGACCTACAGGAAAATCTGATTAATTATAAATCAGATGACTTCATAGTTTAAGCTGTCTCATCTCTAGTGTGTCTGTAGAATATGCATTCAGGGAAAGGGTGCTTTTCTAAGACTACATTAAAAACTACCCTCTTACGTCTATGCTTTTCAATACCAAGATAGACATTAAATATGGTGTGGATCACAGTAGACGGTGGACATCTTAGCCGCAGCCACTCTCTCCCTCTTAGTCACAAGATGCTGTCTGAAAGGTAAGACGTGATTCGGCAGGAGGATAGCAAAACCTTGGAACTGCCATTCATATCCTTACAATCCTGGAGAAATTGTCACTTCACAGAAAGAAGTAGAAGGTATCTAAGAGAAAGGAAAGAGGAAAGGGTAAGGTTGAATCTTTTAAAACTGGGTCTTTCCCCAGGGGAATTGGCACTTAGTTTCAAGAACCAGAAAGCAATACCAAGCAATACATTCTTACTAGTTGTGTAAGTCCCCCTTGCAATTGATTCCACCCCCTAAAGCAGTATCCCACTCTTTGAAAAACACTGTTTAATGACATTGTCTACTTTGGAAATTAAAAACAAAGAAAAATGTTTTATCTGTAAGGTGGCTGATGACATCGAGTTTAAATTCCACACCTGAACCTGCAACAGTTGCCAGTCAACTCTAACACCAGAGATAGTTTAGTTGGAAACAATAACAGAGATCTAGAGTGATGTATATCCATGTCCTTAGTATTACAGGGAGAGGCATTTGGGGCTTATTGCGGTGACCCACTCCTAGTCAATAGGCACAAACCAGTCACATCAAAGAGTAGGAAAACTATCCAGTTCTACCTCATATTATACTATTACATGCAGATCCTAGAGAGTGGGCTATACAGTTAAGAGAACTCACCTCTCTTGCAGAAAACTTTGATTCAGTCCCAGCACCCACTTGGTGTTTCACAAATACCCATATTCCAGTTCCAGGCTACTCGATGATCTCTTCTGACCTTCAAAGGCACTGCATATGTGTTATACACATCTACTCATGCAAGCACACCAATCACGCCCATACTAAAGTGCAAACATTTTAAAGAATCTTGTATGGATAGGTTTTCTATTCAAATCCATTGAAATGGGAAGAGTTCAGAAATACTCATTGAAGCCACTTACAATTCTGATCACTAAATGACCCAATATCTGAAAATTGAACAAATGTATATGAACTTGTTTATGATAGTATAAACTGAGCTGCCGTATGATAAACTCTATCCAGACCCAGTCACATGGTTCTCTAGAATACTGTAATATTAAAGTAATAGCGAACCCTCAGTGACTTACAATAATAAACATTTATTTTGGCCACAGATCAACTGTGCACCTGGGTAGCTCTTCTGCTCTATCACAGATTTAACTGAGTTTGGCTGGATCTCTTTGTGGATCTGTATCAGCTGGAAGTTGAAAAGGAGGTTGGCTGGTCTTGGTCGCTGCACTTGGTTGGCGTTTTTGCTCTCTATTTCATGTCGCCTTTCAATTCAGGAAGTGAAGGGGACTTCTCTTGAAGCAGGTTAGGATTTAAGAGAAAGAACAGGACCTCTTGGAACACAGCAGGGTTCCAATGTGTGAAGGCCAAGATTCCAAAGTAGACTCCAGTTTACATAAGAAGTGCTAAAATTTCACATTGCACAGAACATGCTTACAAGGAAGGATGATAAATACACACCATTTGGGCAATCAGTTTATAATAGCAGTCTCTCAGCATCACAAAATTTACCCTGTGATTAAATCAAAAGAACTTAGTTAATGTCAATATGGTATCCTCAAAGGAAAAACATTAATTGCCAGAGAGCTGCTAAAAGCTGGATAAGCTATAGTTAATGCTAATATTCTTTCTTTCGTTTTGACAGTTCACCAGTTATTGAAAGAGGAGGTGGGTAGGAGGGGATGTGGTATATCTGTTCTGTTCACGTAACTTTCCTATAAAGCTGAAATTATTTCTCAGCTACTCATTTAGATTTTGGGACCCACGATTAAAAAACTAACTTGGGACATCAACAGTTTGATGGTAGTACTCTTGACTCCATCCTAACGGAGACACTCCAGTGAGCTGGGAAAACTGAGCAGCATGAAGACCCCCATCAAGCAGGAAGGGACTTGGTCAGAGCCATGTCTCTGTGGGTTTCCAAGGTCCCAGCTCACAAGCCTCAGGTTTCAGTTGTGAGAAGACAAGAGAAGCAGGGCAGGGGCTCTGTCAGTATCCTTTCTCAATGTGATGGATGACTCAGCTGGCTATGGTATTTACAGCAAATGCCACAGGGCTACTGGGCTGCAAAGCTGGGAACTTGTTTTCCTCCTCATTTAATGGAGTAAAAAGTAGATTTCATCACCTCCTTCTTATTTTGTAAGAGGGATAAAGTGTGTTCTTTTCCCCTATGTGATACCTTTGAGTCCAATGTTGAGTCAAATGTGAAAGATAAACACAGAGCTACAGTATGAGGCAGTCAGCTTGAATAGTAGACACGGACTCTGTTCCTGTTCAGTCCCCTTCCTTCAAGGAACTCCAAACCCCTTCTAATGTGGTTATCAAGGGATCTCACTCCTACCTTTCCTATTACATCCCCCATGGAGTAAACTAGGACACATATCCCAAAACTAGCAGCTCTGAGCATCCATCCCTGGTTACTGGAATTGGCCAAGGGATCTTGATTGCCCTTCAAACTGAGCTAATCATAATTTCTCCATCATGTCTTATATAAGACCACTTGGAAGAGAAGGGTTTTTCTTTCAAATTGTAGCACCTACTGTAAAGTTATCTGAGACTAAAGACTATCCGTGAGGAGAAACAAAATACAGAGAAAAATATCCTCATCATAAGGCAATTTACACCCCAGATGAAGGCAAACGGGGCCAGAGACACTGCTAGGACTTCAATATTTGTAGCTGGCTTTCTCCTACTTGTGACCCAAACAACCTATCATAATAAGAACACAATATACAAATTGTGGTATTGGAATGAACATATATGAGGATGTGGGTTGGGCTAAGAACTGATAAAGTACTAGGTAATTGTACTGTATTTCCTTAAGTGGGAGGTCAGTGATGGTTGTTTAGTAGCAGAATAGCTAGGGAAGATTTTTGCTTGTGTTCTGGAACTCAACTTTGTGTCTGGGGGACCCGGGTGACAAAGTCCAACTGAGGTGACCATGTTTTCCAGTCTTCATTAACTCTCTCAGCAGCTCTACTTCAACCTGTCTCTCTGAGGTCAGAAAGTCCAGGTCACACCCTACCAAATAAAAGAGACGACATGAAGAAATGTTATGATACTGCAAGCGTCATCCTTAGGCTTGAAAATAAATAACACAAGGATGTGGCGATACTGATTTCCTAGGTCCTCATCACAGCCTTCTAGCCCTCCATTCCCCGCCTGTGAAGGCAAATTCTTCCGCGTTCAAAGAGACATGGACAAGGACGCACCTCTACCTCAGTGTCCCGGCTCAATGTCCCAAAACTGGGAGACAAGAGGAGGAAACTCCCAAACCAAGATGGATTTCAAGACCATGCTGTCTTGCAATCCTCTGGTCTAAAAGACCAGCTCACCACGTTTCCAGAATCAAACAGGTTGCTCCCTAAGATTTACAGAAGTGTCTCAGGTCCTACAGTTGTATCCAGTTGAGCCATAAATCCCAGGGCCGGAAACAAAAGGAAAGGAAGCCCAGTATCTCTCTCAGTGGCTCTTTGTAACCTCTGGTAAGCTTGGGGAAAGGACTGTAATCTCCACATCCCAGCCTCTTACCCCATCACCTCCCTGCCAAGCCCCGCAGCGTTCTCAGCAGCCATTGGCTATTGCATTTTCACCTCATTTGCTTACATATCTAATTCACGATCGACCCCAAAAAACATCAATAAAGGAAGAGGGTCAGCAATTAAATTGAACTCCCAACCCTTGAACCAAGAAGCTGACATTTTATTTTGAAGGCTTTAAGAGGCTTGTCACCAGTTCCCAGCAGGTTTGAGACTGAAAACATGGACACGGTGTTTTGTAAAGGTAACTGGCACGGTGCATCAGCCGGCGAAGACTGGAAATGAATCTAAGGGTTAGTAAGCAATGGGAGAAGTGAGGACGGCGAGAGCTCATAGAGTCACTGTGAGCGGGAGAAGCACTGGAGGATGGGAGAGCTTATGCAGAATGGAGGGTGTGGCCAGAGAGGATGCTCTGCCGAAGCTGCACACCCTCCAAGAGGCAAACATCAAGCTTTGCGGGCTGTGCATGAATGCAGTCTTCTCTGGTTTTCCTTTTGTTGGGGGGAAGCAAGAAACAAACAGCTGGGGTTTCTGTCTGAAACGGAAGGAAAGTTTTGAGAATCCCTGTTTATTTTTCACTAAAAGAGGATTTGTCCTGAAAATTGTCAAGCTGTATAAGATGCTCTTAAGGGATTTTAGCCAGAAAAATACACACAGCTAAAAGTGCGTTGGTTAGCGGCCACATAGAAACCTAAATTGTAGTGCACACTGAGGGGCCTCTAGGTTTTCAGTTAGAAAAAAAAAAGGGGGGGGTGGGAATTGCTTCCTTTCTGAGTTCTTAATTACCAGGATGAGAATATGGTACAAAGGAATTCTGAAGAGCACACAGACTATAGGAACACACAGACTAGAAACACTTACACCAAAACACGCTTTGTGTTTACGAAGGCTAGAGGAGATGCCCAAGGGACTTTTTCATTAGCTTCTTTGCAGCGACAATCATCCCTTTACCCACTGAGATCCTAGAGCATACTCATTCCTCTGCATACTCATTCCTCTTCCTTAGTCAAAGTTTTACTCAGTTACTAAGTAGGGTCAAGTAAATGTCCTTTATATCTTAGTAAAATGTAGATTGAGTTTAGCAATTGTAATCCATCCATCACAACAAATATGTGACCGGAGTGACTGCAACATTTTAGGTCATGTGCTTCCTTTGGTTCGTGGAATATTAAGTGCTCACATGTGTGGTAGCCACACATGATCTCGTGTACTATTGGAAACTGCTGGGTTCAGCTGCTAGAAAGTTACAACAAGATTATCTTTCTTATTGGCAAGCCGCTTGGCTTCCATGATCTTGTGTAGACTTGTGCGTGCAGGCACAGAAATAGTGGACTCATGTGTGCACCAGAACGCACATGTTTTTCAAGAGCTGTTTTCCCACAGATATCTGATACCTTAGGATCGTTTGATCTTTATCACCTCTTCCACAATGATCCCTGCACTCTCAGCATTGATAAGGAAAGGATTCATGAGTTCCCACTCACGAACTGAGCAGCCACTGGCAATCAATGGCTACTTGAAAGAATCTGGTAGAATTTCTTCTGTGATAGAATAGCTTAAAGGCTACCCATGCTCCAGCAGATGGCCCTACGCCCATGCACATACAGGAAGTGCTATGTAGGCTTAGTGAGGGTTTTGTTGGGTTGTGTTGTGTTTTGTGTTTTGTTTTGTTTTTAGAGCACAAGTGGTGAGGAGATGGGGGAAGAATTAGAAGAAAGAGAATGGAAGTAAATTTGATCAAAAACCTGTTGTATGCAGGTATAGGTGAAACAAATGAAGGGAGAAGGTGGAAAGATAACTAGTGGTTAAGAGCGATTCCAGGTATCCAGAGTTCAGATCCCAGCACTCAAGTCAGGGGCCTCACAACTGCCTATGACTCTAGATCCTGGGAATCTGATGCTCTCCTCTATCCTCCACAGGAGCCCATACATACATAGAAAACACAGACACACATGAATAAAACTGAAAATAAATCTTTATTATCAAAAAGGAACCTGGGAACTTAGAAGCTTAGAAAAATACACATTTTTTTTTTTTTTTGTAATTAAAGCGTCTAGCACACCCCAGCTAGGTCCAACATTATTATTGATTGAACTTATGCTTCTAACTCCTTCTTACCAAGAGGAAAACTTCTTTCTCATCAGCAGTGGGAAGCTGTGAGGCTCTTTCCCAGAAGTGGATTGAAGCTCTTTCCCCAAGTTGGCCAGCTACCCTTGAACTCAGGGTATCCACCCCAGAAGGAATGTATTTGTTTCCCACTGGAATGAGTCACGAATTCTAAGCAGAAAAGTTTTCATGTCTTTAAGAGGAGCAGCAGCAAGGAGTTCCAGTTTTATCCCAAAATAGTGCTTGAAGCAGACCAAAACTAGAGTCTGTCCCATCTCATTTCCTCTTCTCCATTCCCTGCAACAGTGAGAGGCAAGGAGGAACTGACAAAATGAAAAAAAATAAAAAAAAAACACTTGAACCCTGGCAAAAGGCCACTTGGCTTTGTAGACTCACCAAATAATCTTGGCCAAAAGAAAATGGTCCTTGAAGAACAGTATGGAACAGTAAAGCCCTCTGGGATGCTCATTAAATGCTCATTATCTGTCTGTAGAGAGTCCTAAACCCCATTGAGTCATGCAGTCCTATTAGTCGCCTCTAGCTCTGTGGACTGCCCCCCCACCCCATCTTCCTCAGAGTCTATCTCTAAACCTCCCACCTCCATCTTCCTCAGAGTCTGTCTCTAAACATAGGTCACTGGTTTTGAGACTTCGTCTCTGGAACGCTAACCATGTGGTGATGAGGGTTTTTTCTTACGTGGTTTACTGTCGATTGCTATTTTTCAGATAAATCCAGACTTACACATGTGTCAATAGCCCAGGATATTTTTTGATATAGCTGTTGAGGATGGGCCAGTTTCCTGTTGAGAATGTTTTTCAGCGTATGTCTTTGACTAATCACTGTATCTGCCCTGGGAAAGGTAAAGGATGCAGCAGTCATTGCACTTGGTGCAGTTCTCTAGCAGGCATTCAGTAGAACGAGCTACTCTACTGTGCACTTTGGGAAACATAAAGCTGAGGACACATAGTCCCTGCTCTTAGCTTCTACTCAAGGAAAGGGAGCAAAGCAAAAGTCTATAAAGATTTCAGTTGTTAGCCAAAGCAGAAAATACTGAATGGATGCAACTAGGAGAACATATCTGAAAGGGTATTTTAGGAAGATCTTTATACTGGCAGATGGAGGGAAGGGATCAAAAAAAAACACAAAATCATTAGGAGAAATGCATTACTAAAGATTCCACAAGAAACAAAGACAAGAACCGGTGAAAGATGCCAGTTAAAGATATATGGACAAACATCAGATAGATAGATAGATAGATAGATAGATAGATAGATAGATAGATAGATAGATAGATAGATAATAAATAGATAATTAGGTAATTAGACAGATGATAAATTATAGATATATAATAATAGATTAGATAAATGATTAGATGATCAGATAGATGACATATATACAGAAATAGATGATAGATTAGATAGAAGATAGATAGATAGATGATTAGATAATTAGATAAATAGATGATATATTATTGATATAGAGTGATAGATTAGATACTTAGATGATTAGATAGATATTATAGATATATAAATAAATGATAGATAGATAGATAGATAGATAGATAGATAGATAGATAGATAGATAGATTAGATAGATGATAAGCAGCCATTATAAAAAATTGGCTTGTGGTATCACTGAAGGTGATTCCCATAATCTGTGTGCAAACTAAAGAAACTGTGGTCCACATTTAAGAAAAGATCAGTATCTAAGCTCATTGTTAATGCAAAGAGAGAGAATTCACTCATCTGTCCTTCTGTTCTATCCAGGCCTCTATTTAAGTGAGATGATAACCACCTGTGTCAGGTAAGATCCAACGATGTCCCTAGTCTAGTGACTCAAACACTAACTTCTTCTGGAAGTCCCATCACAAGCACACTCAGGAATGTTAACCAGTCTGCAACCCAGTTAAGGTGACAAATAAGACTAACCATCCTGGAGGCTGCTGGAAGAATCTAGAAAACACAGCAAAAGACCTGGGTTAAGGAGGTTTGTACAGGGGGAAGGCAGGAAACCTATGAAGACATTTATATTGTAGAAAATGCATTAGGTGAGGATGAGGGACAGCAAAGAAATATGAACAAGAAAGTGAGACCCTGCCTCTCGCTGATTGGTGGGGAGCAGTGCTATTCACTGTTGGAGGGGACAGCAGAGGTGAAGGGCTTAGGGTCAGCTTGAGCATGGGAGCATGGAAGATGGTTGGGGACCTAGGAAAATACTATAAAAGGACAAAGGAGACCAGACAGAGAGCCAGCAGCATGACAGGCAAGGCTTGAGCACATCCCTCACCCTTTCAGGGCCTGGACCTTCTTCTGCTGTTAGACAGTCCCGCACATTTCAGCTCTGGATCTCTGGACATTTGACCTGTGTTCCCTCAGCCTCTTGAGTCTTTAGCTATGTTGTAAGAGTAGAGTTAAACCAGCATCTACCCTGGTTTTGACTTCTCAACTTAGACTGTAGGAAAGGTTTAGACGGTCAGTTCTAGCAGAGCTCAGCCTCCAACTCACTGCAAGCCCATTGCCCTAATAAATCCTTTAAATCAGTCCCTCACCCCAAGCACACTCTGAGGGGACATCTTGGTTGTCACCTTGACTGGGTGTAGAATAAGACAAGAGACAAGGGACTTTTTCCACTGAGTTAATTGACATGCCTAAAGGTGCCACATCCAGTGGCAGCCCAGGTAAAAGGAGACTTTCGTCTGCTGGTCTTCATCTTCCTGGAACATTCATCTACCCTGCTGCTGCCTGCTTCTGCTGTTGATAATATCAGAACCCAGCTTCCTCAGGATTCTAATGTGGAGTGAAAACCAGTGACCTTTCTGGAATCCTCTAGGCATTCGGTACCAAACTGGGACTTCTGAGGGATCCAGACTTAGGGACAGACCAGGTTAGTTCATCCAGTGTAAAGATAGCCACAATAGAACTATGCGGACTGTATCATCGAATAAATTGCTTCTTAATATACAAAGACTAATTCTATCAGTTTAGTTCCTCTAGAGAATCCCAACATGCATGTACATTTACACACACACACACACACACACACACACACACAGAGAGAGAGAGAGAGAGAGAGAGAGAGAGAGAGAGAGAGAGAGAGAGAGAGAGAGGGGATATATTTATTCAGTGAAAAATAGTCTTTCGGGCAATAGAAATAATTGAAGTAATTCTCTTGGAAAAATTAACCTGAGCGATGAAGAGGCCTAGACTGTAAAAGGTTAACAGTGTGGTCTAAACAGTGTCTGGGATGTGGCAAAGACTCAAGGCTCCAGACCCTACAGCCATTTCCCGTAACAAGAAGGAACTTTGCCTGCATTTAAATTTGTTCTCTCTCTCCAAGTCTTCTTCCTTTAGTGGACTCCACAGCCTTCATAAAGGTCTTGAGCAGACACCTAAGTGCAGAAAAACAACACATGGGCACCCACAGCATTGTTTGACTAATGCCCAGAGCCAACCCCAGGTTATTCCAGTTTATCAAAAAATTACAATAACCTGGTAAAACTGCTTTAGAAGAGGAAATCAAAGAAGAAAGCTAAAATAGAAAAGGTAAAAGGAAATGTAAATACTTTGAAAATAAATATAAATGGCTTGAAAATTATTTTCTTAATCACATATAACATAAAGTGAAATTCATAGTACTGACTTCTGTTATTTAGACAACATTAATTAGAGCTACAGTTTATCAAAGTATCAGTCTTTACCAGAGGCTGTTTCATTTTCGTCTTCACAAATAACTATTTGATACAGGAAAAAACACACTTCGAAAGATTAAGCCATTTATCTGATGCTTCCCGGCACATGACGGATTCAGACCTTAAGTCCAGATCTAGCTTTCTGTGTGTTGTTTGCCCTTAAGCTCTTTGCCACTCTGCCCTTTGAAATGTTTGCCAAAGAAAGCTCAAAACAAGCTAGAGAGAACAGCAGAGTTTATCTTCTTTTAAGAGTAATAAACAGTGATTTTCTTGTGGCCGTACAAGCCATTATAGCAGACAGTTGTCTTTTACTTGGAGCCACAAAGAAAACCCACCAACACAAATTACAGCTCCCGATCCCAGCTGAACTGTTTGCAAAGAACAAGAAGTTCTTATTGCCCTGGAAATAAAGACTGGAGGAGAGGAGAGAGTGGGGAGGGAGGAACTGCCATTAACCTCACTTATTTCAAATAAGCACTTTGATGAACAAAAGCAATCAGGAAGTTAGAATAAGCCAAATTCTAATGGGTGTGTGTGCCTTGTGCCTTGTGTGCCTTTATTCATATAGGAACTCACACAGAATGGAGGTGGGGGCTCTGAAAAGCCAATAGATGAAATTCACAGACTGCAGAGGGCTTTCATTTTAACTTCCAGACAACTACCCCTATGACATAGAAGGTTGTTCATTGGCTTTTTCTTTAGATTAAAGCCTTGAGGTTGATTGTTTTATGAAGATGGTTAGTTGATAAAAGTTGGTATACTAGAGGAGCAAAACGACTATATTTTTAATATTTTTACATTTTTATTTATGAATGAGGAATGTGAATGCACATGCCACCACATCCATTTGGAAATCAGAGGACAACCTTTGAAAGTTGATTTTCTCTTTCAGCTATATGGATTGTGGAAATTGAACTCGGGTAGTCAGTCTCTATAACAACTACTTATATCACTGAGCCATCCTGTGACCTAAACATGATGGGTTTTTTTTTTCTTCTTCTTTTTTCTTTTCTTCGGAGCTGGGGACCGAACCCAGGGCCTTGCGCTTGCTAGGCAAGCGCTCTACCACTGAGCTAAATCCCCAACCCCGATGGTATTTTTAAACAGAGACTTTAATCTGTTTAACATTAGTATCTCCTTTGCTATGATTATTCATAACAACAGTGAATAATAAATGGGATTAGTTTATGATCCATCTCAAGTAAATTTCAAGCTTGATGAGAAAGGCTCACCAGAAAGGTACCCCTGAGCTGAATTAAACTAAACACTCATGCTACTTGGGAAGGAATTAGAGGAGAAAGGAATGACCCAAAAGGTGGGGAAGATCATGGTTAAAGGAGCACATGGAGTAGGGCCATGTAGCCAGTGAGTCCCAGGACTTGCCTGGCTCTACTCCTTCAAGCCTAAGATACTAAGTGAGTATGGAATGCATTAGGTGGATTCTATTGATCAACCCCAGGTTCTCCTACTTGCAAGGCAAACTGTTTACCAACTGAGACTGACATGTTTTTCTTGGTCCCATGATTCCTTACCTTTCTCCAGCCTTGTTGACCAAAATGTTTCATGGTATCTTCTGAATTATAAAGCCTTGGCCAAGGCTATCATGATGTCAACTTAAATAGATACAGGGTATGTCCCATTAATTACATGTGACCTCTTCAGACAAAGACCTAGAATGAATCAAGGGGTAAAGCGTAACCAGAAGAGACAAGCATGGAATGAAAAAGCCTAGAAGGAAAGAGAAGGAAACATGCACAAATACAGAAAGGACTCCAAATGGAATAGCTATTGTTTAAACTTTGTATTTGTGTTAATAAAACAGGTTGAACAGCTCAAGTAGTGTTAAAAGGGAGAAATGAGAAGCAAATCTTAAAAATCTTACCCTAGACCCTTAAAATTGTAAGTTAAAGAGTTGTAATATTTTGGTTGTGAGCCTTGCCTTTAAAACCTGATCCATCTATCCAATTATGAATAATAAAAGAACTTCCAGAGATATCATCATCCCTGATTTCAAACTTCACTACAGAGCTATAGTAATAATAACTGCATTGTTTGGCATAAGAACAGACATTTTTCATCAATAAAGTTGAGTCAAAGACCCAGACATAAATTTACACGCCTGTGGATACCTAACTTTTTTATAAAGAAGCCAGAAATATACAATTTAAAAAAGGAAGCATCTTCTTCAACCAATCATCCTGGTCTAATTGAATGTCTGCGTGTAGAATAATGCAAATAGATTCACAACTATCACCCTCCACAAAACTCAAGCTCAAGTAAATAAAAATCCTCAACATGAAACCAGATACACTGAGCCCGACAGAAGACAAAATTGGAAATAGCCTTGAATGCATTGACACAGGGCACAACGTCCTGAACAGAACACTGACAGTCCAGGCTCTAAGACCAACAATTAATAAATGGGACCTCAGGAAACTGAAAGGCTTCTGTAAGGCAAAGGACATCATCAACAGAGCAAAGTGGCAGCCTACGGAATAGGAAAATTTTTTCACTAATCCCACATCTGATAGAGGGCCAGTATCCAAAACACATAAAGAACTCAAGAAACTAGACAGCAACAAACCAGATAATCCAATTAAACATGGGGTACAGATCTAAAGAGAGAACTCTCAACAGAGGAACATCAAAGTGGCCAAGAAGCACTTAGAGAAATGTTGAACATCCTTAGTCATCAGGGAAATGCAAATCAAAATGACTCTGAGTTTCCATCAGAATTACTAAGATCAAAAGTTCAAGTGACAGCTCTTGCTGATGACGATGTGGAGTGAGGAAAACACTCCTCTATTGCTAGTAGAAGTGCACATTTCTACAAGTACTTTGAAAAATCAATATGACAGTGTCTCAGAAAATTGAGAGCCAATCTATCTCAATACCCAATTCCAAAACTCCTGGGAATATACCCATCCTACCTCAAGTCCACTTGCTCAACTTTGTTCCTTACATCTTTACTCGTAATAGTCAGAAACTGGAAACAACCAAGCTGTCTATCAACCAAAGATTGGACAAAGAAAATGTGGTCCATTTACTCAATGGAGAATTATTCAGCTGTTTAAAGAAATGACATCCTGAAATGTGTAGGCATGGATGAAAATCAAAACAATCATGCGGAGTGAGGTAGCCCTGGCCCAGAAAAACAAACATGGTATATACTCAATCTTAAGTGGATATTAGCTGTAAAGTAAAGAAAAATCATGCTACACTCCACAGACTTAGACAGGCTAAGTAACATGGAGGGCAAAAAGGGGGATATAAGGAGTTCCCTGGAACAGGGAATTAGAAAAGATTTTGTGAATGGACTGGGGACAGTTAGGGATGGAAATACACAGAATCAGGTGGGGGATGATTGAGGAAGAGAGTACTGGGAGAGACAACTGGAATTTAGGGGTACTTGGAGGATGAGGCAGAAACTTAGTCCAATGTAAACTCCCTGAAATCTATTGAGGGTAACCAAATAACCAACTCCGAGTAATAGAGGATACAGATGCAAATTTGGCCATCTTCTGTAATCAGGTAAGACAGCGGGGAGATTGGAACACCATCCCAGCCACAAAACCTTTGACCTATAATTTGTCCTGCCTGCAAGGAAATGCTAGGGTCCAGGTGACATAGACCCTGAGGAAGTGACCAAGGAATGACTGGTTTAAGACCAGACTCATGCTTGACAGTGCCGGGAAGTCCAGAAACCAGAGGCTGGATAGCCCAGAGACATAAACAAACAAATAAATAAATCCTAATGATATTCTGCTATTCGAGTACACCTGAGCCTATGATAATCTTCTTCAGAGAGGCTTCATCCAGTAACTGATAGGAACAGATACAGAGACCCACAACCAAACATTAGGGGGAGCGGGGGAATACTGCAGAACATTGGGGAATAAAGATTACAGGAGCCAGAATGGTCATGAACACCACAAGAACATGCTCTCACAGAATCAACTAACCAGGGCTCATAGAGGCTCACAGAGACTAAACTGACAATCAGAGAGCCTGTATGGTTTTGAGTTAGGTCCTCTGCATGTATGCTATGGTTGAATAACTTGGGGCTCTTGTGGGACCCCCTAACATTGGGGACAAGGACGATCTCTGACTCTTTTTCCCTGCTTTGGGGACACTTTTCTTCCTACTAGGTTTCCTTTTCCAGATTTGATATGAGGGTAAATGCTTAGCCTTATTGTGCCTTATTTATGTTGTGTTTGGTAGGTATCCCTAGGAGGTCTTCTCTTTTCTTAAAGGAAAAGGAGGAGAAGTGCATCTGGGAAGAAGGGAGTTGGGAAACACTGGGAGGATAGGAGGGAGGGGAAACAGGTAGAGGTATAATATATGATAGAAGAATAAACCAAAAAGAAAATAGATCATTAAAATGTCATAATACACAGTGAAATGAAATGAATGTTTGTGAAGGGGGATATTATAAAAAAGAAATACCATAAACTGGACACCAAACTGTTACATGTCTAAAGACCAAACCTATAAGAAAAATTATTGACACAATGGAATTATCTTCTGAACATCTTCAGTGGGGTAGATTTTTGACGAAAAAAATCGCAGAAAAGGGGACAGTATCCAAGATCATAAGAAGTTTTAGACTTTAAGCAGTTATCTACAAACCCATGTTGCAGATAACACACTGAGTTCAGATCATGCCAAACGCTTTCTTATTTAACCTGTCCTACATTGCTCAGAAAAGGAAATGCTATAGTCAGTCTTGAGGATGCTTGTCAGTTAATTTGTAACCATTTCAAATAACAACATAAACCTGATGAAGGCAGAAGGGCCAACTTTCAGAAAATGACTTTCTCCTGAATACTCCTATAGTTTCAAATCACATTGTTATTTTTAAAACATAAATTGTATTATTTATAGCTAAAACACAAATGACTGTGTAAAGTAAAAGGCAGTTGTCCAATGGAATAAGCCCCATTCTGGCTCCAAGGAGACCTTGGTTCTGCTCTAAGCAAACAATGCAGTGGCCACCTTGCTTGGTGAATGACCGTAGCTGATGCGCGTGTGCAAAGAGCAACGCAAAATAATGTAAGGGGAGCTCGAATGCATCATCTACAGTCAGAGCCTTGGCCTTGGCAGCTTGACGTTTTTTGGAAGGGAAGACATGAAGAGCTGGGAAAGTCTTTGTTTCTTCATGTCCCCTTGAGATTTCAACCTGAAGACCCTAGAAAAGGCAAGAGCTTCGAACCATTGGAATTCATCGCACCAGCGCCCCCTTCTGAGCTCTCCACATACATCCCGTTTCTACCCTGAATGCATCAGTTCTTTTCTGACCTCGGAAGCTAAGCAGGGTCAGTTCCGGTTTCCACTTGGATGGGAGACCACCCTTTAATATTCTAAACACCCCCACCACCGCCACAGTTAATGCTGTGCTCTGAAAGCATGCCTGAGAATGTGCTGTCACTGAATAGAGTAGAAAGGCAGTTTGGCTCATCCTGTTGTCCTACAGCCAGCGCACATAACAAATGTGAAATATCAGCAGAAAAGGCTCCCACTTCCGACAAGCAAACTGTCCCAACCACAAAACCACAGTGTGAGGCTTGGTGGTAAAGCACTGTACCGTCTGAACTAAGTTAGGTAGCCAGCCTCCGGGCACAACTCCTCAGATCCCAGACAGATGAAGAGTTCTCTCACAAGTGGTCTGGGTTGTACTCAATCCGTCAAATGAAAATTTGACTTCTGTGCAGTGGGGCAGACCGTTGGAGAAGCAGAGAATATTCCTGAATAGTCACAGTGTACCATCACAGATCTCCTGAGCGCTGGGAGCTACATGAAACGGCATGACATCTTGCTCTTCCTGTGGGATGATTCAGCTTCTTATCTGAAGGAAGTAGCCAGAAGTGGAGCAGAGGGTAGAAAGGAGAGGAAACGGTGACGAGCGGAGGTCAGCCAGCCTGTGATCACGTGGCTTTGCTCTTAGCTATACTAGTCTCTGAAAACTGAAAATGCAAAAGGAAATTGTGTCCTGTCGAAGAGTAACAGGGAACACAGGAAGTTTTCAACACGGAAAACCTTGAGGGAGTAATTAAAGCCCACCACACTCTCCTCTCTATGTTTATGTTACTGCCAGCACATCTTTACACTACACAGGCACACACACACACACGCGCATGCACGCACACACACACCAATAAATACTCAGTCACACCAAAAATATGAGAAATTAATGTAAGAACGGAAAAGGTGAAAATGTTAGAGACAAACTGCTTTCCTTGGTTTCCTTAACAGGAAAGACAAGCAAAATTATTTGAAGCTTCCTCACCCTACCAAAGACCTATTTCAGAAATGACTTGTCAGGCTTCAGGGTAATATGATTCAGGTCCTCATTCCTGCAAGACAAGCATTCAAGGATTTTACTCACTGAGCTGTCTCCCCAACCTACCTCTGTGTGTGTGCACACGTGCGTATGCGTGTGTGTCTGTGTGCATGCCTGCGTGCCCGCGAGCGCGCACACTTGTGTTTGTGTGTGTGTGTATGTGTGTGAGTGTGTGTGAGTGTGTGTGTGTGTGAGTGTGTGTGTGTGTGTGTGAGTGTGTGTGTGTGTGAGTGTGTGTGTGTGAGTGTGTGTGAGTGTGTGTGTGTGTTCTTTTATTCCATGTGTTGTCTTCTTCAAGTTGGGAGGGTTTTATCTGTCTTTTTTTTCTTTTTCTTTTTTTTTTTTTTTCTTTTTTTTTTTTTTTTGAGCTGGGGACCGAACCCAGGGCCTTGCGCTTGCTAGGCAAGCGCTCTACCACTGGGCTAAATCCCCAACCCCATTTGTCTTTTCTATTCATTTCTTTTAACTTTACCGAATTACAGAGTAAGGGCCCTCCGATGATTGAAAAGGAGAATAAAATTTTTTTTTCCTTTTTTTTTTTTTTTTTTCGGAGCTGGGGACCGAACCCAGGGCCTTGCGTTTGCTAGGCAAGCGCTCTACCGCTGGGCTAAATCTCCAACCCGAGAATAAAATTTTAACAGTAAATTCCCCCACCATTTTTACTGTTTGGAAATGGACCAAGCAGAGCGTGGGGTCTCTGGGGAAAATATCTGAGAAATGAATTTAAGTCTGTGATTATGGCTCATGGCTCCCCACCTTTCTACCTGGAGGTCCACTCTGACCAACCGCTTTGTGAAAGATTCCGATGGGTTTCCCAGGCAAGCTGGTGGTGGGTGTGAGAGGAGACATTTTACTCCACTCGATTCTTGACATCTCACAGACAACCCCAGCTTTGTACTGGGAAAATATGAGAAGAAAAGCCATGGTTCTCCTACACATGTGTGTGACAAGCAGAGAAAGGGACTGTGCAGCAGGATGCAGGACCCATAGGACAGGAGTCAGCCTGCTCTGGAATGTGGAGCTATCTACACATTAGAAACATTTCCTCCTTAGGGAGGAGTAGAAAGAGGCAAGAGCATCCCTCTCAAGCCTTCTCAGAGTCAGCAATGGAGGCATGCATCTGGTCCTTGTTCTGTAGGCCAACTTAAGGGCGTGGGTAAAGCCAGAGAAGATGTATCTACTAGAGTTAGAAGTATAGGCAGCAGACCCTGCCGACACCTCAGCAAACACTGTCCACCCACCCAGGAGGTAACTGTGGGCCTTTCCCGCTTAACTGCCATTCTAGCTTTCTGCATCTGTAGGAACTCTCCAGCAGGAGGCAGCTAGTCACCCTGGACACAGCTCTCAATTCATGAAAGATATGAGACACTGGACGCATGCATAGCTGCAAAAAGATTCCAAGGTATATCCCACGGTCTTCCAGAAGGTTACTACCAAGACAGAATGCCAATTACCCATAGCAGTAGTCCACTTTTCGCCATCTTTATATAGGCTGGCATCCTTCCCTTCCTGGTTGTGTCTGTGAGATGTCAATCTGTCTTTTGGTGCTTCCTGGAATGGCATACCAGAGAAACCACTTGCAGTCAAGCCTTTGATTCAAGTGCAGTTTGGGGGGATGGGTTACCCTAAGATACAACCTTTCAGGCAGGAGATACTGGTTCCACATTATCATTGGTCTTCTTCTTACTTTAAGTGCTTGGGTTAATAGAAGGTCTAGTGTGTTCTCAACCCAGGTACTGGGTGTATCCACATTTCAGCATATGTCTGGGTCAGAAACCACATGGGAGTCCTCAAGAGCTCACACTTTTTGAATGACCAATGTTTGACAAATTTCCAGAAAACTCAATGGAAAAAATGGTGTTTAGCAATGTGGCTTCTCTTTCCCTTTCTACCGGGAAACATGCTTACGTTGGTTCCTAGCTCAGCACGAATTCATGGTTCCCATGCGTTTTGTCAACATCACTACAGATTTTAAGGATTAGAACTTTAAGTTCTTACATTTCAAATCAAAATTTTGCTCAAATGAGACAGACAGAGCCACTGCCCTCCCATAGGCGTATGCTTTCTGATTTCTGCCAATGTGAACTGTTAGATGGAAGGATATCTTTATGGTTTTTTAAATATCAAGTTCATTTAGGACATGTATCATAATGATTGATCCATCAACTTCCCAGAGAACAACCAGGAATGTCAGATGTGCCCATGCCTGGGACATGGAGAGAGGATGGAACACCTCTTGCCCTGAACCATTCTCCTACTCACAGTAACAGTCAGGCACAACATGAAGACTCCTGGTTTCCATGTGACAGAATTTTCACTTCTCTTGTTTCTAAAAATCAACCTTGCCTTCCAGTGCAAGCTCTCTGCTCGTTCAGCACAGGAAGGAAATCCGAGGCTCCTTTCTCATTTCTGTTTTCCAACATCTTGCCCTCAACTGTTCTTCTCTTCTCCCCTTCACATCCATCTGTCTCTCACACGTCTCTCTCCCTTTCCTGAGCCCATGCACCTCTTTTCTTTTCCCCTGGTTAGCGTTCTACACCTAATCTATTATAAAAACAGACTCTCTCTATATACCTTCCAGAAAACTCAATGGAAAAAATAAAATCACACCTGCATCCCTGGACCAGACACAGGTCTCAGGTGATGTTTTGAATTCAGTCCATGGGGGCTCCCAGGACATCACTAAGAGGCAGAGTGAAGCCTTTAGGAAAATATCCCTTAGTATCCTGCACAGTGTTTAGCCCTTCCCTCTGTAACGTCTCTAAAATGAAGCAGAGGAAAACTCTTGCGATCCTAGCGGAAGGATAGTGTGCCCCGGGTAGCAATAACCGCATTCCCTCATCAGTTGATCAAACAAAATATTCAGATCGAAGTTGCTGAGCCCAGACTTCACATTCCTCCCAGGATCCCTGAGGCCTCACCCTTCCTGTGCAAGCTTGCAGACTTCCCTAAACTACCATCAGGGACCACAACTGCTTGACTCACAGCAAACAGGAAGCAGTGTGTGTGGGGCCAGGTGAGATGAAGTCAAAGACACAGGAAATGCTCAAAGCCAGGTTTCTATCATCGCCCCAGATGATGTCCTACGCCAGAGATAACTACGCGACCCAGCGTCCTCCCCAGGTCGAGGCAAAGCACAGATACCATCTGTCCGGATCTCTCACCCAAGGAATGAATTCTGACGGAAACATTCCTGCAGCTCAGCCAGGCAACTTCTGCCTGACTGTAGAAAACTTTGAGAAACAGGCGGACAGAGTCACTCCTCTCCTGTGCAAGCTAAACTGCCTTGGTTTCTCCCTCACTGCTTGCTGGGCGCTTCCTCTGGGGACCGTGTTACATTCGTTTCCCTATGGCTAGCATGCTTGGTTTCATGGCCAGGTTCAAAGTCAGTAACTCCAGCCACTATAACGATGAGGTGTTGTGACCATATTATTACTTGCCACTGGTCTTCTTTGTTGTAGGTAAGTACCAGGTTTTAGTAGTTGTTAAATATTATGTGTGCTCATAAACTCGGTGTGTTGAAAGCCCAGTGCCTGGGACGGTGAAACGTCACCAATCCCACACCATCCTGGACAAGAAAGCAAGACTTTGTCTCAAATCATTTTCAAAGAATAAATTCTCATTACACACTAGCGTGGATACTTGCCATTATTTAACTTCTTCCACATTTTTTTTTCAATACTCAGGCAGAGGAGTAAGAAAAATAGTAGCACATCAATTTTCTTTATAATATCAAAACAAATTGAAAATATCAAAAATATTTCAAGACTTTTTTTTTCCTCCATTTCATGTAGCACCACACCTGGAAAGAGTCGTCCCTGAAAGAGCAATGAAAATTAATTTAAGATGGACAGGAAGAAAGGGAACCGGATGGAAAAGCGGATGTCCAGATATCAGGAAGCATCCCATGGGTCTAGCTACACAGCGTTGATTATGTGTCTATAGGGGGAAATGCAGCTCTGTCAGTATAGAAATACGAAAGAAAGCTGCAAGCCACTTCTCCCTTCTCATGGCTTCTCATGGCTTGAGTGGCCAAATGCTAGACACTGCCGAGACATTATAGTGCACAGGGACAGGCTGAGAATGGGGAAGGAGAACTAGAAAACTGGGAAACATGAAGAAACGGGAAGGAGCAAAGCCCTGACAGAAGAAGCCAGGAGTATTTGCCTCGCTTCACCACCACCGCTGCCAAAAGATTAGCAAGGGAGTCTCATTGTCAGCCCCTGATCTCTCGTGTCCATTCTTGTAGCTCCACTCATGACAATTTCCACAGTGCTCAGCAGAAACATCTTCTACCCTCAGTATCCCGTCGGCACTCACAGCAGAGAACACAGCATAAATCCTGAGACATAAGACATTTGACAGAAGCAGAGGAAAAGAGCAGCTTCTTCCTGACTTCAGAGTGCATCTGGTTCTAAGCAAAGTTGAGTGCGGGCTTGGGCTGTGCTCGGTTTTGCAGTGTTTTATTTGCTTTTGTTTTCCTGGGGATAACATCTGGTGAGAGACCTTCAAAATGCCAAGGTAACTCTGCTGCAGGCTTAGCAGAGAAGAGCTGTGTTTTCTGAAAGGCTGCTGCAGCCTTTGCAAGGAAGACACTTGCTGGAGGGTTATTTCACACTTCCTGCTCCTGGGTTTTGACTTTTCCTCTGGCCTCTGCGATGCATCCCATTTGCATGTTGTTTTCCTTGTTGAGTGGAGCAGAACAGGCTGGGGAATCCAAACTGATGACTTCCAGAATCCTCTCTTGTGTCCTGAGAGTTCGACGATGCTGTTTCCCAGTCCACTTGGGATAGTTTCTCAGGCTATCTACAAAATCTCTCCCATGTCTGTGAATTTATTATTGAGTTTGCCGTTTCTATCCGTCAACTCTTCCAGATGGGTTTAGTTGCCTTGGAAGCTCCCTGTTGTCTGGAAAATTACACCTGATGTTCGCATCAGGCTGCTTGGTATTAACACCAGAATACAATGAGCAGAGAGAGACGATTTTTTAAAAAAAGAGTCTTTTAAATGCAATAATAAAAGATTTAGGGTTTATTGTTATTATTTTCTAGTCACATCACCGAAAGTTTTCTAACAATCCAAATGCCTAAATATATTCAGTTTACATCTACAATATGTCCAGCATGGTAACCTGGCTCTGAAAAAGATACAGCCTTTTTAAAAAAAATAAATAAATAAATAAAAGACATGGTCCCTGCACCCACACAGTTTAAAATTGAACTAAACCACTTGGAACATTGAAGGGACAAGCAGGAGCAAGAGAGGTCTCAGGGGGACCAGATCTGCTAACAGAGTTTTGAACGGTGAGGATCCCTGCAGAGGTAAAGAGAGACAGGCTTCCAGCCTGGAAATAGCAGGATGAACACGTGAGAAAGGCAACCTTTGAGAGCATTCAGGAACAGCCAGTAGACCTGGAGGGGAAGCCAGCAGAGAGAGAAAATTAATCCCTTAAGAGAGTTTCAGTCTTTTGAATTCTATGAAGAGTCCCTTTCTCTTCTCTTTAGGATATCAAGTACATTAAACAGGCTTTGCTTTTTCTCCTAATTTTCTTCTTTTTTCCCCCCTCGCATTCATTTCATCCTCTATTTTCTTTTTATTTTTTAAGCAAAAAGTTTTTTTCAAACAGTTTAAGACTCACAGCAAAGTTGAGGGGAAAGTATAGAAATTGCCAACCAGGATGGTTCATTTGTTCTGTTAATGAACCTACACTGACGTGGTAATTCTAACAAAGATCCATCACTTACTATGGCTTATGTGTGCACACCCATGCTGAGTCTGGTAATGAATGGTTAGAAAGAACGGCAAGTACATGGAAGGTTAGAACATGAACTAAGCATGAATTGCGCTTCAGCTGTTCTGTTTAGGGGATTTCCTGGGCATTACTTGTTAGCATTTTATTTAGAGATCATTAGCTACTTTCAACTCCATTGGAAAACTAAGTTTTCACCAAAAAACTACACATAAGAAAAAGACCATATATATTTCACTAGAGTTTGGGATGACCTGTGAATTCCTTTCTCCTTTAAGGATGTGTAACTCCAAAGAGACCCCATACAGTCTACGTTCGAATGGAATCCGGCAGATTATTGTGAAATTTCTGCTTCTAATTTTTTACCACTGGAATCCCTGTAACGTTTTGTGTGCCATTGGGTTGGCATTCGCATAA
Source organism: Rattus rattus (assembly GCF_011064425.1). NCBI lineage: Eukaryota > Metazoa > Chordata > Mammalia > Rodentia > Muridae > Rattus > Rattus rattus. Next base: position 22,009,968 of record NC_046165.1, read on the forward strand.
GCTGTCAAAGGACCTACAGATAAAGGAAGAGAAGGAACTTTAGAAGTAGAGACCTATGATGGCTAATATCTACCGCCAACTTGATTAGATTAATGAACACCTGACAAGTTAATGGACACGGGAAAGGTATACATTTGCAAGCATTTAAGTAAGGATGGAAGACGCTCCTGAAATGTGAGCAGTAATGTCCCTGCCCCAGGCACCTAGACTGAATCAAAATGGAGGATGAAGAAAGCCACTTGAGCTGCTGCATTCATCCCCTGCTTCCTGGCAGTGGAAGCCCTGTGGAAGCCTCATGGCCCTGATGTCATGCCTGTCCTGCGTGACGGTCAGAATCCCCTTAGACCATGAACCTAAACAAATCCATCTCTTGCCACAGCAACGATTAAAGCAGCTAACAGGATCTCACCCCTTCTCATTATTACTTTGTCAAATTATCTAGTGTTACCCTCACAATTTCTAATTAATCCTTCCCACTGCCCTACAAGACCAGCACTCTATGGCCATTTAAAATGTAAGGAAGAACTGAAGCTTAGAGAGGTTGAATAATGTTCCCTAAATCACATTCCGTCAAGTAAGCATGCAAGGATTTATGGTCTGTCCTAAACACCATGAGCAGGAGACAAAGGACGAGGATGAAAGATTCCAGAAAAGAAAAACACATACGGAGAGAAGACCTCACAGATTGCACACATAGTAATCTAATGTTCTCCATTTTGTTTTGTTTTTAAGTGTGAGGGCACTTGGGACTCAGAGTGTAAGTGGACATTCTACTTTTCCAGAGGATCAGTTCACTTTCCAGAACCACCTAGAACTCTAACTCTAATGTTTCCAATGCCTCTGGCCACTGCAGGCACCTACTTTTCTGCATTCATGGTGCGCACGCGCGCGCGCACACACACACACACACACACACACATACACACACATACACACACACACACACACACACACTTTATAATGATTAATAAAAAACAGCTTTAAAAGAGAAAAACAGCAACTGAAAAAATAGCAGAAGTTGATGGGAAAAAACCCACAAAGAGAGCAAAATGCTTGGTCTCAGCCATAAAATATCTAACACTAAAATTCACTGCCTTTATCTTAAACTGTTTGTGTGGGCTCTGCCTGGTCCAGCTATAATTCAGGCAGGGACTGTGAGCTGTTCTGGAAACTATAACCTTCTTCCTTCACAAACATTCATCCCTTCCAACAAGAATTTCTGGTTTTAAATTTTAGGATATATTATATATACATATATAATTTTAGGATATATTACACACACACACACACACACACACACACACACATTCATATTCCTCAGAACCACCTGAAACACTAACTTCAGGGTTTCCAATGCCTCTGACCGCTGCAGGTACCTACTTTCCTGCATTCATGATATATATTCAATATAATATAGGTCCATATATTGGATATATAGATTTTTCTTTTGTTCTCTATCTCAACCGAAAGTAGGAAAAACTCCGGTGTAATTTTACTCAGAGTGGGCAAATCTTAAATACAATTTTTGTCTCAAACTTAACCTATATAACATAAGAGGGCATTCAAGAAGCAACAAATGCCTCAAGAGAGAAGCTGGGGAGCTCCAGGTAACTGATTTCTGCAGCATTAGAAATGGTTTGCTCTCCTGGGTCATAAATGTCAGAGGCAACACCTAACTGAAAGGCATAAAGATGTGAGAAAAGCGCTGTTGGCTGCAAGTCAAACACGGCCAGGAGAGAAAGGG